>NW_021848835.1:57615-75702 GCF_003651465.1 Formica exsecta | reverse complement strand
ATAGGTATACAGAAAGAAAGAAAGAATATAAGGATATATGCGAAGAGAAGAAAAGAGAGGAAAGGGACAGGATGATGAGAGAAGCAGGGGAAGCAAACACAGAGGGAAAAGTATGGGAGTTAGTAAGAAAAGAAAGGAAGGGAAAGAAAAGGGTGAATGAGGAGATAGCAATGGGAGAATGGAAGGAATATTTTATGGATCTGTTAGGGGGAGTAGAAGGAAAAGTGATAAGAGGAGGAAGGGAAAGGAGAGAGGATGGGGGAGATGCAGAGGTAGGGTTAGAATGGGAAGAAGTTAAGAGGGTGATTGGAGGGCTGAAAGGGGGGAAAGCGATAAGAATGGATGGGATACCGAACGAAGTCTGGAAGTACGAGGGGGAAGAGCTGGAAAATAGGTGTGGGAAGCATGTGGGAGAGTATGGAAGGGGTGGCCAGAGGAATGGAAAGAGGGCATCATTGTACCGATAGTGAAAAAAGGGAGGGGAGTAGAAACAAAGGATTATAGAGAAATGACGCTAATGCCGTCAATTTATAAGATATACGCGGCGGCATTAGGGGAGAGATTGAAAGAAGAGCTGGAGACAAAGGAGGTGCTGCTGGAGAGCCAAGCGGGGTTTAGAAAAGGAATGGGAACAGTAGACCAAATATACGCGCTAAACTACCTAATTAACAGACAGATAGGTAAGAAAGGAGGAAAAATGACGGCGGTATTTATAGATCTGAAGGCGGCATTTGATTCGGTGGATAGAGAGATTCTAATAAGGGAGATGAGGGAAAGGGGTATAAGAGAAGGATTGGTGAAAAGGATAGAAGAAATAGTAAGGGAAACAAAAAGTAGGGTGAAAGTAGGAGATAGGACGGGAGAGGAATTTTGGACAGCGAGAGGGTTAAGGCAGGGATGTCCACTGAGTCCAATGTTGTTTAACGTTATCCTGGCGGACTTAGAAAAGGACATGACAAGAGGCGGCTGGGAAGGAATACAATTAGGAGAAGAAAAGATATATACACTAGCGTACGGTGATGACGTGGTGTTAATGGCTGAAGAAGAACAAGATATGAGAGCTATGCTGAGTAGATTAGAGAAATATCTGGACCAAAAAGGTCTGGAATTGAACGCGGAAAAGACGAAAGTAATGAGATTTAGAAAGGGAGGGGGGAGGACAAAGAAGATAGATTTGAGATGGAAGGGAAGAAATTAGAAGAAGTGAAGCAGTTCAAATATCTGAGGTACACCATACAAAGGAATGGAGGGCAGGAGGCACACGTAAAAGAGAGGAGAAGAAGGGCGGCGATAGTGATGAGGGAAGTTTGGGGAAACGGGAAAAGGTTATGGGGAAAAGACTGGGAAAGGAGAATATGGCTGTATGACACATTGGTGTGGACGGTAATGGGGTATGGAGCAGAGATATGGAGATGGAAAGAGAGAAGAGAGATAGAGGGCATACACGATAGGTACTTGAAATGGACAATGGGAGTAGACTGGAAAACGCCAGGGTATATGATTAGGGAAAAGACAGGGAGAGGGTTGATGAGAGGAAGAGCTGGAAGAAGAGCGTGGAATTTCGAAAAAAGACTAGAGGAAGGGAAGGGAGGGAAAATAGCTAGAAGATGTTGGCTAGAGATGAGGGAGAGATGGAAAAAAGGGAGGAGAATAGGGACATGGGAGCAGGAAAAAGTGGAGTTTCTTAGAGAAAGAGGGGTACAAGACGAGGAGGAAGAAGAAAGGGAAAATGAGGAAAATTATGAGGAGTTAGAAGAGAGAGATAGGAGAAAGCAGAAGGAAGAAAGGGGAAAAAAATAGGAGAATCGAGGTACAATAAGTGGTACAGAAGAGTGAGGGGTGAGGGCATCCCAGAATATTTGAAAAAGGGATGGGCGGAAAGTAGATGAAGAAGAGTATTAAGATTTAGAATGGGAGACGAAATAAGAGAAGGTTGGTACTGGGAAGAAGAAGAGAAAAGAATAAATAAAAATCGTTCGTTATTATCTATTAAATATTACATTAATATGTGTTATTATATATTATTACTGTAATTGGTCCTAGTTTTGCCGTCAAACAAAAGTCAGAAAATGACGTCCCGTGAATGGGACATATCGACATCATTCGGGTCTCATGAGACCTCACTTAGAACATTTAATTAGTCATTTTGTGACCAAAATTTAACCAACATATAATGAATATCTACATAAATATCCACTGAATATCTACATAAATATCTACTAAATATTGGCCTATATATCCTGTGGATATTTATAAGATCTCGTATTGCGGACATTTGAATATTTAAAGCATGTCTAATAGCTGTTTCTTACATATTCATGAATATCCCTAATGCACATTGAAAACATCCAATAGATATCTAATATACATTAATTTCTGTATGGATTTATATATAAAATATAAATAAACATTTACGCATATGCATTAATTACATTTATATATAAAATATAAATAAATATTATATACATGAATACGCGTTCACACGTGTAATTACCAGCTTATCGAAAATATGCCAGGTAAAATATCTTAATATTCCTTCAATGCCTCAAATACAGACAATCTATTTATCACAAATATGTTAATTGATACTTGACACTTTTCTTCCTTGTGTTACACTATTCCGCGATATTCTCATAACCGTTGATCACTTTATTACTTTTTTTCTTGTCGATTTATACTTTTATAAAATATAAACATCTCACACATATGTATACGCATCCACATATGATCTTGTCTCTTAAAGCGTTCTGCACATTTAAGCGAATAATCGTATCAGTCGGGGGAGCCCGACCCCCATCACCCCTCCCCCCAAAAACCGAAAAACCCCCAAAATTACCCAAAATTAGATAATTACCTATTTCTGATTTAAAACTAAAATTTGGTTTGGGTTAGGTTATATCTTCCGGAAGTGGAGCCCCCCGAAGGGGGGGGGCGGAACCCTCTGTGTCCACGCATACACTTTCCCATCCACACAACAATCGTGGGGTGGACCTCGCTTTGCTTTGTAAAGTATATGCGTGGACACAGAGGGTTCCGCCCCCCCCCTTCGGGGGGCTCCACTTCCGGAAGATATAACCTAACCCAAACCTATTCCTGATTTAAAACTAAAATTTGGTTTGGTTGTGGAGTGGACTTTATAGTACATAATTACCTAATTTTCGGTAATTTTGGGGGTTTTTCGTTTTTTGGGGGGGTGGGGGTGATGGGGTTCGGGCTCCCCCGACTGATTATCACTGTTGGGGTCACAACAAAGAGTTTTACTGAGAAATCCGATCATTTTTCTCAAAATTCAGAAAAGGCCTTATTCGAAACAATTACCATATAATAAAAGTGCCGTTAGGTTTTTGATTACGGCTTTAGTTCCTGAGGTATTTTAATCGAAAGTTTATTAAACACCGGATAAGCTGCTTGGTAGCGCCGTGGCCCCTATACATAGGCAAAACTGTTAACCGTGGCTTCTGTACATAGGCAAAAGTGTTGAAAGCCTATAAGTATTGTTTTATGTACTTGGCGTTGCGACGCTACCGCGTCGCTTGATCAGATAATCACTTCACATTACTTTTTATACATTACATTCAAATAATATTTATTTATTACAAATACATTATCAGTATGCGTATGCTCTTATTTCTGTAAGATAATTCGGGTATGCTCTTACATGTACAAAATAACTCGTGTAATACAATATATGCAGCTTTAATGCGAAATAATTTGGTCCATTGAGAAACAGCAAGAACTGTATGTAGGATATATTCGTGGAATATTTTGTTTGTTTACAAGCAACAAAAACTATATATATACAAGATTTATTTATAGAATAATATGGCATAAATTTATTCTTTTAAAAGGAAGGCTATATAAGCAGGATAACGAAGTGTGGACTAAACGAAAATTGGCTTTTAAACAAACAATATATTTCATAAATATATCCTACATACATTTCTTGCTGTTTCTCAACAAACTAAGTTGTTTTATAAAACTGCGTGTATTACACGAGTTATCTTACATCCTTAAAAGCGTACACATTGTGATTTATTTATAGTAAATAAATGCTTTTTGGATGTGAGTACTTTTGATATACAGGGTGTTCCGGAACAACCTTCCGTCCGTGAAATGACGTATTCCTGATACAATTATAATTTTATATTGTAAGATAAAATAGTTAGCGGCTCATGCGGTGGTAATCAGACGGTCAGCTGTGCCGGGCGCTCGCGGCGCGCCGCGCCGCTCCTGCCTGCCTTCTGTATTCGACGCGTGATTTGTTAACTATTTTTGCTTATAACTCAAAAATTACGCTTCAATTCAAATTTTGGTAAAGGAAAAATCGTCTTAGAATTGTATCAGGAATACGTCATTTCACGGACGGAAGGTTGTTCCGGAACACCCTGTATAAAAAGTAATATGAAATGATAACCTGATAAAATTATGCTATCTAGAATAAAAGCTTGTGGCCACACTTTTTTACATAAATAACTTTCATGCAATATTGAAATTATATTAATAATTTTGAATCCTATCTGCATACATTTATTAAAACTAAATAAATATATTCCATAAATGTATTCTCTCTACATATAGTTCTTGCTGTTTCTCAACAAAATAAGTTATTTCATAAAGCTGCATGTATTATGCGAATTATCTCACACATATAAGAGCATATTTATTGACATGATTAATTTATAATGCAAATAATATTTTTATAAAAAGTAATGCAAGATGATTATTAAATCCAACTATCCAAAAATACTATACAGAAGATAATACATTCATTTCTTTATAAGCAAACTTTTTGCAATATTTATGTTAGCTCAATAATTTTAAATTCTACGCACATTTAGTAAAATAATTTTAAACTCTGCACATCTGCTTATTGCAAAATGTATTTATATTAAATATTTCTTTATATATTTGATATTTTAAACAATATAACTTATAAATTACAAAGTAAACTAATAAAGGCTGTTATGAATATATCATACGAAGGAGACAAAAGACAATCAAGAGCTAGCGCGATAATTTATGCGCATATGTTTTATTACAATCAAATTACATTGATATTTTAACTAAATGATAGACACAATCACAAAAAGCGTACGTTTCGATTCTTTTTTAGGCCATCTTCGGCGCAATTACAAAGTATATGGAATATATTATATTAAAAATGTAATAGTAATAATACACAGAACAAGAATGAGTCACCCATGTTGTCACAAGGTAAATGTTATATAATGGAATTTCGAGACAGAAAGAGACTGTCCGATAAAATATATTATATTAAAAAGTTTCACTCCAAGAACATTGAGTTGGTTATAAAAATTCTTCTCGATAATGGTTATTCATTGAAGTTCATTTTTCAAACCTTGCACAAACGTCTTAAAACATTATTCAATAAGTCGAAAAATAGAGAAATGAATATTAATCAGGACGCGAAGAGCGAGGCTTTTTCGCATTTCATTATACCGTACGTTCCCTCTATATCCGAGCGATATATTAATATTACGAGGAATCTTAATGTCAGATTGTCCTATTTTAGTCTCAATAAATTATATAGTTACATTAGAGTTCACAAAGACACTCTTCCTAAAGCTTCGCACAGCAATGTCGTTTATAAAATTAACTGCAGTAATTGTAACGCCTCATATGTCGGTCAAACGAGTAGACAGTTACATTCAAGGATATCCGAGTATCACAATTATATTAGATGGAATACGATAAATCATTCTGTTTTAACCAATCATACTTCAGAATTTAATCACGATTTTGATTGGGATGGAGTCAAAATTCTGGATAGTGAATCTTTGCTTAAAAAACGCTTAATTTCTGAAATGGTGTACATTAAAAGGCATAAAACAGCCTTAATTTGCAGTCAGACACAGAATGTTTATAGTTTATATTATGCTTGTACGGATGTGATCAATAAGTTACCAAAACTTTGAAAGTCACGCCGTCTTATTTATAAACACCCCTTTGTATTCATATTTACTTTATGTATTGTTATGTATACGTCTTTATGTATACGTCCAGCGGACTCCACGATTCTTTTCATTCACCATGAATAGCTATTAGTGATATTTCAAGAGCCCACTGCGTCCATAAATAAACAAATAAAAACTGACAGACGAGACAAATTTTTCGAGAAAAATTAAGAGGATCTATGATATAAATGAAAACTAAAGCATATCTGGTCTAAGACGATAAGCAGACGAATCAATAAATATTAACTACTAGAAGCTTAGGTGACAAATTCTCTTAAGAAATCTAAACTATGCTTGACAGCTCTCATAATAAACAAAATCGGTACTAAGAATCCAAATGAAAAAACGAAACCAATCAAAATGGTAAAATGATACCACGCGTGCTCGCCTGACAGATTTCCCTTATGCGATATCTACGTTGAGATAAACTTAAGTGGATAATAAAAAAACGTAACTTTTACTACTTACTGTCTATTGCAACAACTCTCCATTGGGCGAAACCTAGTTCTATAAACAAAAGCCTTCACCAATACCTAAAGTTTTAAAATTTCCTGTACCAAAGAGAACGCTCCCAGTAACATCGGAGAACATGATTAGAAAATTCAATTCGTAAAAAAATATTAACTAAGCCAATGGAGAGGAGGAGCAAAGGGCTTAATATACTTTAAACCATTCCTTGCAAACATACTTTGACTTCACTTCTAGTTTTCAATTTTCACCGTACCTACTTCGTCTCTAGTTTAACCGTAGACACTTCGTCTCCAATTTTCTATTTTCACCGTTCACATTCAGTAATTTTTAAAGTGTTTCGAAATCACGTTCTCTGATGCAAGGTTCGAGAAAATCTAGTTATTCAGTGCAAAATTCAGAAGATCTTGTGCCAAGTGGCTGCGACTATTGCGAACCGCATACAAACCAGACAGCTCGAACTCAATCCGATTCATTGAAATCCATCTCGCCTTCCGGAGCCTTCATTGTTTTGACTTATCAACATACTCGATACGTAGTAAGTGATTTGAATGTTTTTCAATTCATTTTTTTATTATTTCATATTTTTGAATTTCGAAATAATTCTTAGATTCTTAACTAATAAATCAATCGGTAACTCGTCTCAGTAATTTACACTTCAATCTTAACTTACTTTCCTATACGACCTTCTCTCCTTTAGTCCTTCTTTTCTCTAGAATATTACCTTGAATCCCCCTTTTTCTTATATTTCCTTCGTCACCAAGGATTACTTATATTTTATAGAGCGACTCATGACTTTCCTTCGTCATCAAGAGTCACCTGCATTTCGCAGTGCGACTCATGATTTTCCTTTGTCATCAAGAGTCACCTGCATTTCGCAGTGCGACTCGTGAATTTCCTTTGTCACCAAGGGTCACCTGTATTTTACAGAGTGACTCGTCACTTCCCATCTGTCGCCAAGGGTCATCTGTATTTTACAGAGCGACTCGTGACTTCCCGTCTATCGCCAAGAGTCACCTGTATTTTACAGAGCGACTCACGATCTCCCGTCTGTCGCCAAGGATCACCTGCATTTCGCAGAACGATTCGCGACTTCCTGTCTGTCGCCAAAGATCACCTGTATTTCACAGAGCAATTCGCGACCTCCCGTCTGTTGCCAAGAGTCACCTGTATTTTACAGAGCGACTCGCAACTTCCTATCTGTCACCAAGGATCACCTGCATTTAGCAGAGCGACATTTGTCATATCTCCCGTCTTCCGTTTCATTTCGTAAAAATATTCATATATAAAACATATATAATATAAAGATAAATATATTGGGTTGAACGGAAAGTTCGTGCCGTTTTTTACTAATAGATGAAGACCGAAAAAACGGCACAAACTTTTCGTTCAACCCAATATAAATCATTCTTTTTTTTCTGGACCGAAGGTCTATTCACTTAATCAAATAAAGAAAAACCCCAAAAATTGTTTCTCAAATTAAGAATTTTTTCGCGATTTCTTTATTATTTATTATTACTCTTTCCTTAGTGGAAAGATTAAACCGATCTTCGCGAGCGGCCACCAAATGTTCGCGGAATCGTCGGAATAGGTGGCTAAGAAAAGAATTGGCTCGGGTTAAGGCTAAATCCATTAACATAACAATCAAGGGAGTTGAGAAAACTAATATTAATATAAAAATAAAAAACAACACACGCACACCAAACAGTCCGCCTCACATTCAGGAATTTATCTCCTCTCCCGAACACGCTCAAGCCTTTTCAAGGTCAGGATCCCCAGCTCCCTCGATCATTATCCTTAGTGATTCCCCCTTTCTTCCCCTTTGCATCCTGGACTCTTGTACCCTGACGAATCGAGCAGCTCTCTCGGACATTCACGCGATACCGAAAGTGGGGACGGACTCCAGGAACGGGATTTTCCCGATCTTTATCTGAGTGATTCGGAGAGAGAACCGCGGGACTTCAGAGACAGATCGTGTCACCTTGGAGAGGAATCAAGGGCTCACGAACAAAGATTGACCGAAGAGCAGTTTCGGCTTTGGGTCTTGGATCGATTTCCTCTCTTAACCGAACCGATTCCTGAAGGAGTCTTTTGCATAGGGCTGGGCCCGGTAGACAACGAGGGATTGCGGGGAGCATTGGCGAGAGGTTTTCCCAACGCCGTCATCTCGTGGTTTGTTTCGAGGCGCTTCTTTGCCGTCCCTATCGAAATCCTTTGGAGGATATTTCCCCCTTCCACCATCCATCTCGAGGAAATCCCTTAACTCCCTTTCATTTTCGCAATAGATAAAGATTTTTTTTTGTTATTCTAAGAATTATTGTAAAACCAATCAGAACAATAAATTTAATATTGGACTCTGTCCCACACTGTTCTGATTGATGACCCTCGTACTCATGTAACGCGGTACACACACACACACACACAGCACACACACACACACGCACGCACGCGCACACGCACACACACACGCATGCACGCAGAACGCTCTGCGCATTACATGTACACGGTTCACGCTTGTGTGCGTATCCCCTCTACACGCTATGGCAGCGGGCAGCGTCTCGAAACTGGCATCAGTGCTCTAAGGCACGCATCGTCTAGCGTTTGTCTAGAGGTAAGTAGGTTACGACCTCTCGCTGACTCTCCATTCATTTGAATCTGGACGTAACACGTGTCTAACATTTGCCTTCTGTATAACATGGGTAACTCACTCAAGTTCAGTATATTTGCCAGTTTTTTTTTTATGTAATATATTTTATCGTACAGTCTTTTTTTGTCTCGAAATTCCATTATATAACATTTACCTTCTGACAACATGGGTGACTCACTCTTCTTCTCTGTATTATTACTATTACATTTTTGATATAATATATTCTGTATACTTTGTAATTGCGTCTACCACTTAGTTAAAATATCAATATAATTTGATTGTAATGAAACATGCGCATAAAACCGCGCTGGCTCTTGATTGCCTTTTGTCTCCTTCGTATGTTATAAATTACATATTTTAAATAATTTACTTAAAGATGTTATACTAAAAAAAAGATATAATCTTTAAAAACTTATCTTTTTCAAATAAGGTAAAAAAGGGGTAATTATGCATATTAAGGTCCCACCCCCGCAGGATAGTGATGTTGACATATGTTGTCACTATGATATTCGTAATCAGCGCATCAAAATACGTAAGAATACTGAGTTTCAAAAAGATCGGGGGTGAGTACTTTCCGGAACTATACCCGTTTTTTCAATCAAAATGGTTTTATTTAAAATAGTATAAGTTTATATTTTAAGTTGGCGTAACTTTTTATATCTTTATTTTTGTAAGAAATTATAATAATTATTTTACAAAACTTTTTTTAATATAATAGATTTAAAAAAAATTAGAATAACACTGTTTTGTATTAATTAATATAATACTATTTTGTAAAACAGTTTTTTTACAGTAATACATACAATACTTTTTCATATCTGACGTGTGTACTTGATGTCTTTTTAAACCACTTTTAAAAGAGGTAAATTTTTAAGGATTATATCCTTTTTTTCTAATATAACATCTTTAAGTAAATTATTTTAAATATGCAATTTATAAGTTATATTGTTTAAAATATGAAATATATAAAGAATTTTTTTAAAATTTAATATAAATATATTTTGCAATAAACAGATGTACAATTTAAAATTATTTTAATAAATGTATATAAAAAGTTTAAAATTATTAAGCTAATATAAATATTGCAGGAGGTTTAGGGGGTTATAAAGAAGTGAAGCAATATACTTTTCTTCCGTATAGTATTTTTGTATAGTTGGATTAGATAATCACATCGTATTACTTTTTATCAAAATATTATTTGCATTATAAATATTGTAAATCATCAGTATGAATATGCTCTTATGTAAAATAATTCGTATATACTAAATTCCTCACAAAAATTAAAGGAACACTTAATTTTTCTTAAAAAATAGGCAAAATTCAGGGAGCTGTATTTTCGTTAAAAATGAACGAAATTTAAATCTCAAAAAAAAGTTTCAAAGCTTAAAATCATTAATTTCGAAAGATTACTATTTTTTTGAGTTTCTGTGAGTTTGGTAATTTTTACATATAGAAAACTACGAACTGGATAAAATGCGAAATTTTCTTTTCACTTTGTGAACCTGTCAAATAACTAAAAAAAAATCTGCGAACATTTTCGACATCCCCTACAATATTACTGTTTGAAAATGTTTCTAAGATTTTTTTGTTACTGACTTATCGCAGATTAAATAAAAAATGAGTATTTTGACTTTAATTGCTCATAACTCCGTTAAAAATCGTCATACCGCAATTCAAAAAACAGATTCTTAAAGCTAAAACTTTGCTCTATCGAATGGTATAATTGCCAAATTTTGTTTAGAAACATGTAGACATGATGCAAATAGATGAAAATAACGTACAAATTAGCAATTTTTCCTTTTTTCATTTTGACCCAGAAACAATCGCGTAGAAGAACAGCAAAAATTTGTTCTTCTCGTTTTTTTGTACTTTTCAGTATTCTGCATTTAAGAGAAATTTGCCGAATAACTAAGATTTTTTTCATGATGGCCACTATGGTTTTATGGGGCAAAGCGTACAAAAATTGTGAAATTGCTTAATTTCAGTAGAAAAAAAAGAAAAAGTGGAAAATAAATTTCAATTAACGTTAAAAAAAATAATTTTTAGTGACACTACATTGATCTTTACTAAGTGTCAGCAAGAACAAAAAAATTGTACGCTTCCGTATAAAAAATCGATACGTTAATTTAATTCTGAACTATATTTATTATATTATTGTAATTTGTTTATTATATTATTGTAATTGTTAATTTAATTCTGAACTTTTATTATATTATTGTACAGTACTCCTAACAACTCCACGCTTAATCGCTTGACTCTAACTAATACCACTCTTGAAATGTTCTAACACGCTATCGCTCCGAAAATCACGCACTGCTCCGCTTTCGCTCTCAACTCGCTCTGCTCTCTTTCGCTCTCAACTCACTCATCCTATTCCCCAATCTACGTTCTCGATATCAGCGCGACTCTGTTCAATTATTCTAAATAGCTCCGATTTCCTAACTTATCGGCATGTATAATTCTTTCCTATTTCAGGCGCGTACAGCTTTGGCCAATCTGACCCGTTAGTTCGTCCCGAACTAACATTAGCTTAGGTAAAATTTATTTATCAAAAAAAAACAACTTTAATATAAACAACTTATACTTTGCACTTATATCTAGCTATGACAGTAGATTATCTTATGAACTAATTTTTTTTTCTTACGTTTTGACACCAGTATTACACGCGCGCAATACGGAGAAACGCTATGCTTTATTATCTTTCTTTTAAGCAAATCATCTACTATTTCTTCTAATTTAATTTTTTCTGATACCGGCATCCGTCTAGGCGCGTAACGGAAAATAGAATTATCCTTCAAATAGACTCTAGCGCAATATCCATCCTCGACGGGTTCTATTTTTAATTGCTCTACCCTTTGAAAAATCTGAAAAAGATCCTTTCGATTGGCCCAAGGCATACTATCATCCAAATTTTCAATGATATCATACTTCTCTCGTTCTTCCGTTACCTCAATTGTAAAAATGTCATGCAGCCTTTCTTCTTCTAACTTTTCATTCTCGAAGCTGTAATTACCGTTATGATATATTAATTTTAATTGAGATTTATTAAAGAATTCCCTACCCAGCAAAATATCACAATTCATGGTATTATCATCAACTACCAACAATGTAATGTCAAACCTATTTTTTTCTCATCTAACGCTATTTGGTCATATATTTTACCTAATACTGAAATAATTGTACCGTTAACTCCTGTTAATTTTACATTATTATTAATTCCGAATAGCTCTTTAGAAGAAAAATATTTTTGATATGTCGAATATCTCATAAGACTCACTAAACTCCCCGTGTCTATCAACGCTTTAAAAGAAATTCCTGGTTTATTTATACTATATATTCGCACGCACGCATTGTCTTTATTTTTGTGTCCTTGTTCTGTTACGTATATAGTATCTTCTTCTATTGCCGACTCGGCGCTGTTCTCTTCCTCCTGCTTAATCATATGACTTGCTGCCGCCCCTGTGCTGGTTCCTCTTTTCGGACACGATAGGCTGATATGTCCTTCTTGGCCGCATTTAAAACACATCATTTTTCTTTGTTTGCATTCCCTGGATATATGCCCTGGCTGTTTACAGTGAAAACACGTTCGACTCGTCCCGCTTGACTGTTGAGATCCTTTGTCTTTTCGACGACCTTGGCTTCCGAAACGTATAGTGGTATCAAATTTTTTATGTATTACCGTATCTTCCGTAATTCTTCTCACATGCTCAAGGAAATCTGGAATGTTCGTGATCTATGTGCTCAATACCATTTTTCTCAGCACCGGATCTTTTACACTGTTCGCCAATAAATCTATTTTTTTCTTCTCCGAAAGAGAAAGCGACTGCATCAGACTAGGCTTGTCTTCTGCATAATCGATCAACTTTTCGTTATACGATTTCCATATTCTTCGACTCACTCTTGCTAGTGTGGCTGTGTAGGTCTCCTTAAGTTCGAAATGCCGCCTTATACGATATTTAAATTCTTCCCATGTTACCACTTCCTCCAATGTCTGTCTGTTGTACCAATCCAGTGCTCTATTTTTTAACTGACTCACTGCAGCTAATACTAGCACCTCATTACTTAAATGATAAAGGCGTGCCACACTCGTAATTCTGTCCAGCCACTTAATCACGTTTTCTTCTTCCTTCCCCGCAAATACCGGTATCAACTTCGTGGCAAATTTTATTTGCTGCCAATTATTTGAACTTGCATTACTATCTGCGCTTGCCGGACTTCCACCTCTTGTCCATGGTTCCCTTGACGGCGGTACGGCCCGCGTACCACCACTGGCTCCCCCTTGCCTTTCTTCCAACACTTGCACTACCGCGCTCACGATATCTTGAATATTTATTCCGGAATGTGCGTTTGAAACACCGGATGTACCCGCAGCTGGACCTCTGTGCGACGACTCCGAACGCTCTGACAGCGGCGCTCCTCTTGTCTCCAGTCGCTCTATCTCACTCCCAGGTGGATTTCTTACGACGCCCGCGTCCGGCGGATTCTGTACCTCTGCTCCACTGTCCTCTTCTGCTCCGCTCGCCTGGTCCCACATATTCGATGATTGCGGCCAACCTACACGATCGTAATAATACGCTACTCTGTCAAATATTTTTGAACGTGCACCGCTCGTATTCAAATTTAATTTTGAAGCTAACGCTCGAAGCTTATTTATCGAAAGTGCCTCTAAATTCTCTCGATTCATACTCGTTTCCAAAGGTCGGTCACCAAAACAAACATGTTGTCCGTTAATTTTCGAACGCCTATGGTTCCGCCTGCGACCTTCGTTTTTTTCCGCCCTCAGGAATCTTCTAGAAGAAGGCCTCAATATATTTTATCGCGTTTCCTTTACCGTAATTTTTAGCAATCACGTGTAATTTCCTCGCCCATATACTTTGATTTTTCTCTCCTCGTATACCTCATGTGAATCCCTCACTCAAGTCTTTGGATTGAATCCCACTTCTGAAATTTGCTGTACGCTTCCGTATAATAAATCGATACGTTAATTTAATTCTGAACTATACTTTATTATATTATTGTACAGTACTCCTAACAACTTCACGCTTAATCGCTTGACTCTAACTAATACCACTCTTGAAATGTTCTAACACGCTATCGCTCCGAAAATCACGCACTGCTTCGCTTTCGCTCTCAACTCGCTCTGCTCTCTTTCGTTCTCAACTCACTCATCCTATTCCCCAATCTACGTTCTCGATGTCAGCGCGACTGTGTTCAATTATTCTAAATAGCTCCGATTTCCTAACTTATCGGCATGTATAATTCTTTCCTATTTTAGGCGCGTACAAAATTTTATTTAGTTTTTTTTTCACTGAGATTTGAAAAAATATCGCTGGCGTTAGCGTTATCCAAAGCGTGCTATGAGGAGTCGCACCACGCAGGTTGCATGATCGGATTTTTGCTATTACGGATTTAGGGAAGTATGTGGTTAGAAGGGACAGTGGATGAGAAGGAGTGTCTTGTAAAGTGAACAAATGCATATATGCTACGCAAACTTCTGTAACGGTGTGGGCAGAAATATCTCGTTCTCACGGATACTTCTAGAAGTCAATCTCTCCAACCAGGATTGACTTCTAGACGATATGTCTTTAAGATACTGCAACCTTACGTTCTACCTATGAAAAATTGAATCGGTCGAGGTTTTCGTTTATTGCATGACAATGGACGACCGCACAATGCTCGTTACACCCAGCAGTTCCTAAGAAATCATCAAATCGAGACATTATTGCATCCGCCATTGAGTCCCGATTTGAATCCAATCGAGCATGTTTGGGATGTGTTAGAACGCAGAGTACGCGAAAACTATCCCAACATCGCCGATTTGGCTTTACTTGTTAGAGCTTCTTGGCGAACTTAGCAGCGAATCTCTCAGGCAGCAATACGCTTGCATCAATATGTGAAACCGATTGCGAGCAATCATCTTGCGCACGTGCGCACACGCGCACAAAAAAAAGAGTTTGGAGTCAAAAAATACGGCAAATGTGACGAGTTGTGGGGTCTCACCTCTATACAAACACATACACACATATACACACAACGAAGCGTAAAGCGCGGTTTACAATGAGTCCTTAGTCATTAGTCATAAGCAAATTGACCAACCACAGTCGATTATTCCAAGAATATTCTCGAAATAATCGACTTGTCGGTTGGTCAATTTGCTTGCGACTAACGACTAATGACTCATTGTAGACTGGGCATAAATCCGACCGTGCAACCTCCTTGTGGTACGCTTTGGATAACGCTAACGCCGGCGGCATCTTTTTTCAAATTTCGGTGAAAAAGAAACTAAACTAAATTTTTTTTGTTCTTACGAACATTTAGTAAAGGTCAATGTAATGTCAGTGCACTGGAAATCAATTTTCTTAATTAAACTTTATTTTCTATTTTTTTCTTTTTTTTTCTACTGAAATTAAGCAATTTCACAATTTTTTGTACGTTTTGCCTCATAAAACCATAGTGGCTACCATGAAAAAAATCTTATAACTATTCGGAAAATTTCTTTTAAATGCAGGGTACTTACAAGTACAAAAAAACGTGAAGAACAAATTTTTGTTGTTGTTGTACACAGTTGTTTTTGGGGTCAAGATAAAAAAGGGAAAAATCGCTAATTTTTACGTTATTTTTCATTTGCAACATGTCTACATATTTTTAAAAAAATATTTGGCAATTTACCATTTGATAGAGCAAAGCTTTAAGAATTTGTTTTTTGCATTCCGGTACGACGATTTTTAATGGAGTTATGAGCAATCAAAGTCAAAATACTAATTTTTTATTTAATTCTCGTTAAGCCAGTAACAAAAAATTTTAGAAACATTTTTAAAAAACGATTTTGTATGGAAAACTTTAAACTTTCACATTAGGATGTCGAAAATTTTCGCAGATTTTTTTAAAGCACGTGACAGGTCCACAAAGTGAGAAGAAAACTTCCCATTTTATCCAGTTCGTAGTTTTTTATATGTATGTAAAAATTACCAAACTTACAGAAATTTAAAAAAATAGTTTTCTTTCGAAAATAGAGATTTTAAGCTTTGAAACCCTTTTTTGGGATTTAAATTTTGTTCGTTTTTAACGAAGATCCTTGAATTTTTCATATTTTTTAAGAAAAATTAAGTGTTCTAATTTTTGAAGAGTTTATTATGTGCTCGTATATATGCTTATAAGTTTTTATTCTTAGTTGTGGCGCATTTTTTTTATATAATTATTTTTGTAGAAAATTAAGATAATTATTTTGCACAACTTTCTTTAATATAAGTTTTTTAAATACTAAAATAACATTATTTCGTACAAATTACAATAACACTATTTTGTTAAACAGTTTTTAACGTTAATACATACAACAGTTTTTCACAACTGATGCGTGTACTTGGCGTGCTTCTTTCTTACTTCTTCATAAAAAGATTGTACTTACCGCAATTGCATTATACAAAGATAAACAAAGCAAAAAAACAGTTCCCAAAGTTTGCTGAAGACATATCATATTGAAATTGTTTTCCAAAATCTCTGCTAATCTGGAATGTATTGCACAGTTAGACTTAGATTCTTTATAAACTAAAAACAAAACTCAATCTTAAATAGTTTGAAAACAATAACCGCAGATGCGCATACACACACACACACACACACACACACACACACACACACATCTCCTCCATAAACCTTAAATTTAAAACCTTAATATCTACAACTTAATCTATAACTTACAACTTGTACTTAAATTAAAAACTTAAACTAGATTACATCTATTATTATATTCTAATCGCATGCTCTTTCATCGGGAGGGGCCTCCGGTGGCTCAGTGTGTAGCGCGCCTGACTCACATCCCGGAGATCTCGGGTTCGATTCCCGACTCAACCCTGGCCTGCGCTTTCCCATTTTTCCTTTCCTACCACCTCCCAACAAAAATTCCTTCCTTCTCTCTCTTCTCTAATTCCAGTATATACGCATAAAAACTGAATTTACACTCTAATATAACCTGTTGTTGGCCCGAATACATGACCCACCCCAGATCATTACGGCCATTTAAATATTAAGAATACAAGAATCTTTCATCGGGACATCCGTCTCTTTCAGAGCTAACTAGACCGAATAATCTTCACATTGTTAAAATATTTTTAATCCTTAGGTTAGTGACACATAAGAAAACGTAAGCAGTAAGACTTAAGCAGTAAACGAATCGACCAATCACAGTCGAGCAGCCATGACCTTACTGCTCGACCGTGATTAATCGATTCGTTTACTGCTTAAATCTTCCTGCTTACGTTTTCCTATGTGCCACTGGTCTTAATGCTCCATAATATTCATATTAAAATCATTCATCTCTTTCAGTCATTCACTCACTCACCTCACTCACTCACTCATTCACCTCATTCACTTATCTCACTCTCTCACTCAGCTCACTCACTCACTCACCTCATTCACTCACTCACCTCCCTCACTTACTTACTCACTTCACTCATTCACTCACTTCACTCACTCATTCACCTTACTCACTCACCTCATTCACTCACCTCACTCAATCACCTCACTCCCTCCTTCCCTCCCCTCACTCTTACTCTTTCTTTCCCCCTCTTATTTCCTTTTTCTCTCTTCCAACTCCTCTCCATTTTTTTTGCTCTTTTCTCTCACTTTCTCTCCCCCTTTCCTCCTCTTCTTCACTTCCCTTCTCTCCTTCTAATCCCTTTTCTCTCACTTTCTCTCCCCCAATTAAACTCCCTTCCTACTTACCTTCCCTTAACTTTTCCATCTTCCTTATTCACCTTTTACCATTCCCATTCTCCCCTAATATCACTCCTAACACATTTTCTGCTAACTTTCCTCCGTCTTCCATATTTCTTTCACATATAGTCCCACGTCTCTACCCCTACCTGACACATCCTACACAATTTCTCTTTCACACTCTTCCAATACCTACTTCCCCTCATTCCATTTCCTAACTTATACCTTGCTACCTTTGTCATTTATTTTCCCCCCAGCCTTTTTTCAAATACTCGGGCACTCTTT
>NW_021848835.1:56301-57314 GCF_003651465.1 Formica exsecta | reverse complement strand
CCTTTTTTCAAATACTCGGGCACTCTTTCCTTCTTAATCCATTCATATCAACATTTAAGCTTCGATACCCTTATTCTATTACACTTCTTCTCTTTCTGTATAACTTTAACTGTCTCCCATCTAAACACCCCCTCTCCCTCTGGTCTTCTCCACCTTTCTTAACTCCTCTCTCCCTAAAAAATCCCTTCTTTCCTCCTCCCACATGGATACTCTATTCTTTTTATTGCCCTTGCTTTAATTTCCTCGAAAGATTTTTTTGCTAACACCTCACCCTCTTCCCTTCCTCCAGCCTTTTCTCGTATCTCCATGCCCTTCTTCCTATTCTCCTCCTCAATTCATCCCTAACTACTCCCTTCTACTTCCAACACCTATTTTAAATATCTCTTCTTTAAAAATATCTTCTTTATCCTTTCCCTTTTCTTTTACTCCCACATTTCTATCCCATAACCCACTAACGACCATCTAGGGAATCGAACAACCATACCCTTCTTCTCCAATCCCCTTCAAATCTTCTTTTCCCTATCCCCCACAACTACCTAATATACCGCCTCCCTCTTTACTCTATCCTTCATTGTTCTCCCATTCCTTTGTACAATATACTTTAAATGTTTATGTTCCTTGATGCCCTCTATTACTTTCCCTTTTCAGTTCCAACTTACTTTCTTTAACCTCCCTTGCTACACCTCATTATCTTTGATTTGTCTTCGATAGCAATCCTTTTTTTTGCAAATAGCCCTTTAACCACTCCAGCATGCTGCTTATCCCTCTCTCTGCCAATAATACCAAATTATCCGCATATGCCAGTATATACACCTTTTCTTTCCCTCAATTCCCCCTTTTCATTTCATCCTCCAAGTCCGCTACCAATAAATTGAATAGTAACGGATTCAGAGAACAACCTTGCCTCACCTCTCTTCCCGTCCAAAACTCCTCTTCCAATTCCTCCCCTACCCTTATCCTAAAACAAGTCTTCCCTAAAATATCCTCACATCTCCTAACTAATTCTTCCTTCA
>NW_021848835.1:44065-55594 GCF_003651465.1 Formica exsecta | reverse complement strand
TCTTTCCCTCATCGCCCCCAATAATTTCGAGTTATCTACCGAATCAAACGCGGCCCTCAAGTCTACAAAAAATAACACCAGTACCCCACCCCCTTTTCTACTTGCCTGTTTAATAAGTAATTCAATACATAAACATTGTCTATAGTTCCCATTCCTTTTCTGAACCCCGCTTGATTCGGTGGAATCAATCCCTTTCCCTCAACCTCTTCGCCAACACTGTCGTATAACGATGATGTTAACGTATAACTCCTCTAAAATCCTTCACTTCCTCCCTTCCCTCTTCTTTAATATCGGTACCATCTCTTTATTCCATTCTCTTACCTATCCCTCCTCTTTCTACACCCTATTATATATTTTCCAAACCCACATCTCTAATTCTTCTCCTTCATATTTCTACACTTCTGCCGGAAGTGCCGGCCCTCCTTCCTTATTATCGCTTTTTTCATTTTTATCCCTACCCTGATTCCTACAACCATCCCTTCCATCGGTCTCCCCTTTTTATTTTTCTTTTTAACGAAATTTAAATCTAAAAAAGAGTTGTAAAGCTTATAATCTCTACTTTCAAAAGGTCACTATTGTTTTTCAACTTCTATGAGTTTGAGAATTTTTACATATAGGAAACTACGAGCTGGACAAAATAGGAATTTTTCTCACTTTGCGTGTGTGTCACGTGCCAAAAAAAAAACTGCGAGAATTGTCGTCTTCCTAATGTGAAAGCTTAAAACTTTCTTTACAAAATCCTTTTTTATAGTTTTTCTAAGATTTTTTGTTACTGAGTTATCGTCGACACCGACAAGATATCATTAAGGACTGATGGTCTTATGGAATTTAATGTAACTCGAAGAAAAACTCGTTGTGTATTATTTTAGTTCATCCAGTTATTGTTTTATTGTCGAAATGTATAGATCTTTTATGTAACTACCTCAAGAACAACAAAATAAACATTTTATTATAAAATTACTGTTTTATTACCGACAATGCAAAGATTTACTTACCTATATACAATAGCGCGTAGCATGTTTTTTCCAGTAATATGCTAAATCCCATAAGACTATTGATCTTTAATGATATCTTGTAGGTGTTTTCGATAATAAAAGCTCACTTGATGGTCACGAAAACTTACCCAGGGCTAACGGTCTTTAATAGTATCTCGTCAGTGTCGCCGATTAAATAAAAAATGAGCATTTTGACTTTGATTGCTCATAACTTCGTTAAAAATCATCATACCGCTCGCATAGAGAAAGCAGTGTACATATAAAGAAATGATACACTAGAACCTCGAAATAGTGTATTGTAAGGCTATATGGAGCTTTGGTCTGCTATAAACGAGGTTACTACTCCACCCCAAGTTCAGGGCCCTGCGGCCGCGTTTGTATCGAACACGTTCTTTTAAGTACACCGTGAGAGAACATTGCACCCACAGATATATGTTGCAGTGCGCTTGAATGCTGTCCCATATTTAATCCAAGCACGTATAGAAGGGATGCTATCCGTTATTTTGACATGTACTATACATGTATTTCGAGGTTCTACTATATACTGTAACAATCTTAAAAATATTATTTTAAGATAATGCGCATACAAAAATAAATAGAATAGAGACTCACGTTATTAGATGATGATGTCTCGATACGATGCTAGTGACATGACGATGATAATTTCCACGATCTTTTAACAAATTATCAATTTTACATGATAATGCAGCAAATTGACCGCAAATATGAAGTGTCATGCTGAGTACGAAAGCATCTGGTCCAGCATAACCGCATATTATAAGTAGCACGGCTAACATCAGGTAGATACAAATGCATAAATAAGTGCGCATATCCTTGATCTCGAAGAAGGGATGAACCGGGTATGGTAACTCATACGAAAAATTACCGGATATCACTGTATAAATTAAGTTATATTTAATTTTCGCCTTTATAATGTATTTATTATACAATGAACTTATCTCAACTAATGTAGAATGCGCGCACAGTCTATCGATATTAGAGATATCTATTGCAGATATCTCTATTTTTTAAAGTCTAGTACACATCTATATACACTGTCTGCAGATAGTTTGTGTGTGTGTGAACGATGTAATGATAATTTTCCACAGACTTATCTACAGACTGTATATGAAAGTATATGTATTGTTTCTCATACATGTTCTGTTCGTGATTAATATTTAATAAACTTTAATTTGTTTGATTTGACAATATTTTTACTATTGGTTTTTTACAAGGTAAACTTACCGTTTGATAAAAAGAACTTTGTGTGACAGAATTTGTTTACAAACATATTTTAATCTGCAAATGTTTGCACAATGTTTTGTGTTTCGACAGCAAATACTATATATGCGTACAAAATATATATATAACTTTGGAAAATCAATATAGACCCAAGAAAAACTCAATTCTACAATAATATTTCTATCTTTATGTTCTGCTTCCAAACGATACATATTATTAGTTTCGTGGTAATTCCATCTATTTTTAAATCCTTTTATAATTTTCCAAACGTAAGAAGAGTTCATGTCTTTCCTTAGATTCTTACAAAAGGAACAAAAATTTCCCTTTGAATTTTATGAAGACGTATTATAGCCTTAGACTCGGCTTTTTTTAAATTAATAAAGCCAAGAATACATGTGTGTGCCCAAGAATGAGAAAAATTAAATTTGTAATAAACCGCTTTCGCGAGGCGGTGACGGATAACTCGGTCGGGATCCTGGGTTCGTGAAAGGGTTATCGAGACCCGAATGACACTATTTGTTGGAAAAATATAATTTATTGTCTGAGTGTGTGTGTGTAGTACAGCGAGAGTTGTATAGGTGTACGAGGTGTGTGTGTGTGTGTGTGTGTGTGTGTGTGTGTGTGTGTGTGTGTGTGTGTGTGTGTGTGTGTGTGTGTGTGTGTGTGTGTGTGTGTGTGTGTGTGTGTGTGTGTGTGTGTGTGTGTGTGTGTGTGTGTGTGTGTGTGTGTGTGTGTGTGTGTGTGTGTGTGTGTGTGTGTGTGTGTGTGTGTGTGTGTGTGTGTGTGTGTGTGTGTGTGTGTGTGTGTGTGTGTGTGTGTGTGTGTGTGTGTGTGTGTGTGTGTGTGTGTGTGTGTGTGTGTGTGTGTGTGTGTGTGTGTGTGTGTGTGTGTGTGTGTGTGTGTGTGTGTGTGTGTGTGTGTGTGTGTGTGTGTGTGTGTGTGTGTGTGTGTGTGTGTGTGTGTGTGTGTGTGTGTGTGTGTGTGTGTGTGTGTGTGTGTGTGTGTGTGTGTGTGTGTGTGTGTGTGTGTGTGTGTGTGTGTGTGTGTGTGTGTGTGTGTGTGTGTGTGTGTGTGTGTGTGTGTGTGTGTGTGTGTGTGTGTGTGTGTGTGTGTGTGTGTGTGTGTGTGTGTGTGTGTGTGTGTGTGTGTGTGTGTGTGTGTGTGTGTGTGTGTGTGTGTGTGTGTGTGTGTGTGTGTGTGTGTGTGTGTGTGTGTGTGTGTGTGTGTGTGTGTGTGTGTGTGTGTGTGTGTGTGTGTGTGTGTGTGTGTGTGTGTGTGTGTGTGTGTGTGTGTGTGTGTGTGTGTGTGTGTGTGTGTGTGTGTGTGTGTGTGTGTGTGTGTGTGTGTGTGTGTGTGTGTGTGTGTGTGTGTGTGTGTGTGTGTGTGTGTGTGTGTGTGTGTGTGTGTGTGTGTGTGTGTGTGTGTGTGTGTGTGTGTGTGTGTGTGTGTGTGTGTGTGTGTGTGTGTGTGTGCGCATGTACAATATTAGTCTGTGTGCGAGTCGCGTATACTTTACGTGTACGTGTACGGAGGCATGCGGTTATATACCCTGTGTATGTGTGTGAGTAGGCAATGCCGGGGTTGCATTCAATGCACCGCGATTGCGCACAGCGCGATTCGCGCTTTCGGGTGTTCGGTCGACTATCGATTATAAATCGCGTCGCGTAAATCCGGCAGGAGCCGTTAGCTGTCGGATCGTGAGTTTTCGGGTGCGCTGGTGGGCGGTCCTTATCCGCGCTTATCGATCCGGTACGTCGATCGGTGTTGCGGCAGGATGCGGGTCGTCCTTCGGCGCGGGACTTATTGCTCCCGAAATAATGGCGCGTCGGCCTTAATTATGGTCCGTCGAGATGTATTACGGTCAGATTTTATTCGCGTATCGGGATCGTGGGTGCGGGTTGCGGGATGCGTCGGCCGACGAGAACTCCCGTCCGTGGTAGGGAACTCCCTTGCCACGAGAAGGTGGCCGATGCACAAGGTGGACGGAAAGCTAGCGAGGAGCCGAGAACTCTCGGCTGGGTCGAGTACGCCCGATCCCGTATACCTCTTGATTTCGGGGGTTGTCAGGATTGCTCGTAGAGATGCCGCAAACTCTCGGCGGAAACTGAGTACACCCAACCCCCGTTGTTCTTTCTCTTAGTAGCTTTAGCAGGATTTCGGAAGGTTTCAGACGTCTTACTGACTCTGCTGGATCGGGAAGGTCTGGTCTCGTTAATCGAAAACGCGCTCTATTTATACTAATTTTGCGGCGCGTGCGTCTGCGTAATTCGCCTATTGTTTATAACGGTAACATCGTCGAACCGGCGCGCGCGACTCGGGTATTTCCGGTAACGGTCGGGTCGGTTACCCGAGCGCGTCGTCGGTTCGGGATGTTTACGCGCGCCTAAACAGCGGTTTGATAAACGCGCGTTTCGGTTACATTTAAAAATGGGCGCTCGGCGCCTCCGCATTTGCCCGACCGGTGTTCGTCGGGCGGCGGACTTCCGGCGGATCGGCGGCCGGGTAACGGTGGATTACCGAGGCTTCACATTGTTATTCACTCTATCTTGATTTACAGTTACATTACTTACTCACTTGAACACAAACATGTGGGAGTTTTTAATTTTCGGCCTATCCACCGTTAACTTGATCTTCCTCACAATGTCGTGGACAAGGGATAATGTTTAGCGTTGCGACTATGCTAAGAGATCTATATTTGTAACAGCGTTCTTTTAATCGTTAAGACCATGCGATTGCGAACTCGTTCTTTAATTTTATTTGTATTTTTTATATACTAATTGTCAATTTTGCGCGTTTTTTATTTTTATTTGTATTTTTATATACTAATTGTTAATTTTGCGCTGAAGATGGCTAAAATAAGTAGCCGAAACGTCCGTTTTATTAATTTGATGTCGTATTTTAAATAAAGCATTGTTGCGCACTATTTACCGCGCTTGGCTCTATTGCCCTATTATTAAATTAGATTTTATTTTCGAGAGCCTCTATTTAATATTATTATTTATAATCTAATTAATTTATTTTGGTCATAATTCCACCAAAGACAAAGAAGAGATTTAGACTATTTTCGAGTTTGTGTAGCGTATTGACTATTTTGATGATTTTTCTGTGAGAAAGAAAGTTTATATATTTCGATTTAGGATGGCTTTCTTAACCGCCTCCAGAATAATGATAACAAAAGCATTAAGTCTAGAGAATATGTCAGGAAATAATTCCCTATGTAAAGAAATGTCAATATTAAATCTCGAGTATCTGTTTAACGGTCGACAGGAAAAATTGTGGGAATGTTCCGCGGGGAGCGGGGAACTACAGATTCGCAACTTCATTATTACGGCCAAAATACAGAGTGAATCATATTAAAATCATGATATTCATAATCAGTAGAATCGCCCGCAGGTCGCTAAAGAGCGATTTTTTAGAAAAAAGATCAAAATAATACTTCCAATAAACGTGAGGAATGTATAATTAGAGCAATGATTCAATAAACACTGTTTGTTGCATTAATATAACGTGGAAATAACAAATAATATAACGGAAGTATAAAATAATATAATATCTATAAGATATCTATATAATATAAAACTTTAATATACTGTACATATTATTTTGCAACAGATATTACAACAGTAATGTAACAGAATATTATTGCAATAAAGTATTGTTATACATGAAGTTCTTCGCTTGCCGCTACGGTGAAACCAAACTTAATTAACTCATATTTAAGTTTTTGCCATGAAATGGCAATATAAAATATAAAATATAAAGCTTTCAAAAGACGAGTATACGACAACGGGTACCATATAATTCAAAATATATTTCTTCTTTGTCAGTTTAATTTTTGATACAATCCCAACAAGGAATTTAGAATATTAAACAGATTATTTGAAATTGAGCGGGTAAATAAAGAGGAAATAATAATTTAAATTGCCTATTTGAAGCAAAAAATCGTTAATTAATTTCTTAATAATTATTACGAAAATCGCAAAATGGTAAAGGACTTTTCTTCTCGGTTTCATGTGCTCTACTTGCACATGGCGGATGATCCGCGAATTATGGGACACCCTGTATAGAGTATAACTACGATTTAACAACAATATATACAGGGTGACATGCAACAAGCACCCCCTACGTACATAGCGTTATTCCTCACTAAAAACTGAGTCGAAAAGTCCTGAATCATTTTTTTTATAACGCTTAATAAAGGTGTTATTATTGAGTAAGCCTGACTCAAGGAATTAGGAGCACGCCAAGTTACGAGATCTTCTTATTTTAAACATCCTTATGTTATACAAACTTCTGGAATCGCTGCTGCCGTTAAATAAAATATTGACAGACACGGAAAACCGGTAGTAATCCAGCCCCGGGACTGGCCATTCTGGACGCGATGCGTGGGAACCCCGATACGGAGCGACAGTCCTATCTTTGAATTATGAGGCGCGAGAATTCGGCCAGGACTAGAGCGACAATTGACGGGGCTAAAAGTACGAAAGTCCGAAGCCAAGAAGAAAAGAACGTCGGGCCGAACCAGGCTGTGAGTTGTCAATGAACTGCGTAACAATGTGAAGGAAAATTAAAGTGAAATATTGAGAGTGAAGACTAGGATGATACGGCCGTGAAAGCCGCAAGGACCGCGGAGGCTGCAAGGCGGCCCTGAGGACCGCGGAAGCGCCACAGGTGGCTTAAACCTGCCCTAATTTGCCGGCGTGCAAATCTACCGCTCGTCACTGTTCGGTGAGACTACAACGAGGACGCAGGATTCCAACTTGAAAGCGAGCCGTGAGAAACGAGAAAGATTGGTGACACAGGTGTCGAGACTTGTGAAGCCGCCAACTCCGGTAACTGTGTAAGATTCGGATGGGCCGTATCCGTCATCATTAATTGTCGTTTTACCACAATTTCGCGCTATTTGGCTTTTGTTAGACGTCGTGTGTGCATGCGATTCTTAATAAAGCAATCGCAGGACGGAGCGCCCCATCCGAGTCACTTTCAAACGCTCTCTCTCCGAGTTAACCGCTGCCGATAGTCAATTTCGTGTATTATTTCGCATATATTGTACTTCGAGTCTATATATTAGTTTCCGTTTTCTTTCTTTATACTGTACTATTTTGTGAGCGAGCTTGTATACCACGTGTCACATGTGTACTTCGTCACTATCATGCACAGCGTATCATTTCCAACTTTTGTGAATTCGCGAAATATCGCTTTAAACATTGATTATTATATCTTGTTTGTTATTGTTTATTGGCGTAATATGGAAAGGACCCCGCACAAACCTTATGGAAAACCGGTCTCGGTGGATTTGGCTGAAACTTTGGAAATTTGTAGTTTACGTGATCCTGATGAAAAGTTTTCATTGCACCAACTTGATTCATTGAGCCGTTTGAGCTCTAGGGACCGTCGAAATCACCACGGGGAGGTTGCGCGATCGGAATTGCACATCATGTGACTCTGAAAAGAGCCGTTTGTATGAATGTGTGTGTGTGTGTGTGTGTGTCAGAAAAGATAAGGACCCTACGATTCGTCACTCTCGTAGTATTTAACGACTCCAAACCCTCTTTTCTGTGCGTGTGCGTATGCGTGTGGGTGTGTGTAGAACAATGAAGTAATGTTCAAACGTCAATAACATCTGGTATATTATCAGGATTTTCTTGCGGTGGCTTATTTGCTGCATCACAGATAGTATGAAGGAGCCTCGATGAAGGGTACCGAATGTGTTGTTCATGGCGTGCATATCCAATGAACCATAAAACACTCGCAATATGTGCACATGTACCCAAAGTTCGAGCACCGGATTTGCAAGTGCAGTAGTAACCTTGGATGGGTGGGTCGCTCTGAACATTCATCTCATCATCCATATCATGATCGTCTGTCGGTCGGTATGATATCCATAATTGGTATTTCGCTGCATTGCGAAATCGAGAGTACACTCTAATTCTTATTAAACCAGGTAGTGGTATCCTCTGTACGTCCCTTAACATTTCAAGCTGGAATTCTTCCGACTCCTCTCTTTGTAGCTTGTCCTGTATATACGATGGTGCCAAATGGATTTGGTAGATGCCAACAGTAAGATCCCTCAGAAAATGTAAGTCCAAAATTGGAAAATCGGGAACATGTTGGACATTCAAGCGTACCCATCTCTGAGCGTTACGAGTGTTCAGATGTTGAGCCTCCACAAGTGCTTGGACAACATTCACTTCATTTGCTTTCTCCAGTAATTGACGAGCCAACTCCCCATTAGCTCCTTCCATTTGAACGGCAGGATGATACCTATTGATTATTGCACCAGCAATACGGTAAAAATCACCCAAATTAGGAAGATGGGGAATCGGTATTGTCTGCTGGAAGAATTTAAAGATAGATTTGATTTGGCCATTCCTGGCCTCTACGATCCATCTCGTCTTAGTGATTATCCGTGAATCATTAGCTTCATCTGTAGAGAGTTGACTTTGTCGTGGTTCGAGAAGTCGCATCCTCCACCAAATCCCAAGGCGAGTGAGTAGCTCTGTAGCATCCCGATATCCTCTATCTACTATCATTAAATCTCCTTCTTGAAACCATTCTCACATTCTTTCAACATCCCTATGAAATTCATTCTGGAGGATCGCAGCGTCATTGTTTCGACTGTCTGAGAAATACGGACCTTGAATATCGAGTATGTAGCCATCAGGTGCGACTATCAGCACAGGTTTGAGTAAATGTCGTCCCTTATGAAGACAAAATGATTGTCGGAGAGTACGAAAATTACTACTCTTAGAAACGTAGCTATAAGTACCGTCAATGTACGCGATTACACGAGGAATATGTGGTTCGGGATTGTATAATTCGTTCGCGAAATCGGTTACATGTCTTTGGACATAATCTCCTCTTGTGATTGCATCCAAACCGATGTTTGTCGGAACAAAACGTTGCATCAAAGAATGTCGGACAGTGGAAATGGCTAAACTCGTTGCTTGTCTGCTCGGGTACACGAAGATAATTTTAAAAAATTCATCAAAGAGTCCTTGTCGCATCTTGCATAAGAACATTAACAAGTCTTTCTTAGAAACATATCTGTAGCCGCCTGGACAAGACACTCTATCACAATAATCAAATAGTTCCAGAAACTGCTGTTTCGTCACCGGAGAAAAGGATTCGAATTCAGCATCTGTGAAACTGTTCTCATCAACTAATCTTCTTTGACCCCTTGCCACATTTCTGAGTCCTTGGAGGAACATTTGAAGTTGCGGTCCTTTGATGACATAAGGTCTGTTTATGGACCGCAAGCCAGGTAGCAATGCCTGAAGAAAGAAACCTTGATCATCCAAATGATGTTGACATGATCTGGCATCGTCAGGAATGAAAATATCTCGCAAAACAAATACGTTCACTCTGCATTCAAGCGTAATCCTGCGGACATCAGCATCAACATTACAAATTATACAAGTACGATTCTCAGTTTGTGTCAATACATTGAGTCGCAGGCAAGTAGGATCGCGATCCATTTCTGTTATTTCATTGCAAATAGATTGATTACAGGTGATACAAATCCTCGTAAGATCTGTCACAGCGAGAGGTGGCCTCTGGAATCCATCACGTCTATAGATGGCAATCTCGCGTTTGTTTGCTTTTTCATCTCCATCTATTCGACTCAATTGATTCGGTAAAAAATCTCTATCGCAAATGTAACACTTCAAACGGTTTCTCCAAGCCATAGTTAGCTATGATTGAAATACGCTAAGAAGAAAATGTTGGTATTGATTAAACCGGATTCTCAATGTTTCCTTCTGTTGATGATGTACATCCAAAACATGAAGCCATCAAATAGAAATGCTTTTAATATTAACTGTGCAGGAAAAGAAAAGGCAAACGCTATGTACATGTGCCAGTCAGAAAATCGTAACTTTGTTTGGGATAACTCGGCCGTGACAATACAACAATGTAACAATACAAAACGGGACGACATTTACTCAAACCTGTGCTGATAGTCGCACCTGATGGCTACATACTCGATATTCAAGGTCCGTATTTCTCAGACAGTCGAAACACTGACGCTGCGATCCTCCGGAATGAATTTCATAGGGATGTTGAAAGGAAGCGAGAATGGTTCTAAGAAGAAGCGTAAAATAACGTAAAATAAAGCAAACCAACATAAAATAACAAAAAATAATAGAAGAAGTGGAGAGAGGGGAAAGGGAGGGGAAGGGAGATAGAGAGGGGATGGGAGAGGGGAAGATAGAAAGAGGAGTGGACATACAAACGGCTCTTTTCAGAGTCACATGATGTGCAATTCCGATCGCGCAACCTCCCCGTGGTGATTTCGACGGTCCCTAGAGCTCAAACGGCTCAATGAATCAAGTTGGTGCAATGAGAACTTTTCATCAGGATCACGTAAACTACAAATTTCCAAAGTTTCAGCGAAATCCACCGAGACCGGTTTTCCATAAGGTTTGTGCGGGGTCCTTTTTGCCGTCGCGATAATATTATCGACTCTTTTGCCGACAATTTTGTGCGGATTTTTGCGCCTGGCGCCCAATCGATTAGTGCATTTGGCGGGAATTGAAACTTAATAATGGTGCCGAAGATGTGCCACGAACTATCTCCAACGGTCAAGTAGCCGCTTAGGCGTAAATAATCCATTAAAAATAAACAAAGTTACAATATATATATATATATATATACAGGGTGATTCAAAACAACCTTCTGTCCTTACAATGTCATATACTTGACTCAATTCTAAGACGATTTTTCCTTTGCCAAAATTTTTTGCGAGGCTTAGTTTTCAAATTATAAGCCAAAATAGTTAACGAATTACGGGCCGCGTACGCGAGGCAGGCAGGGGCGGCGCAACTCACCGTCCGATGCTGGTGATTACGTGAAGCGCTCGCTGCGATCAACTGCGATAACTATTTTGGCTTATAATTTGAAAACTAAGCCTCGGAAAAAATTTTGGCAAAGGAAAAATCGTCTTAGAATTGAGTCAAGTATATGACATTGTAAGGACAGAAAGTTGTTTTGAATCACCCTGTATAGCAAATCAGAATTTTAAAATGATAAATTATTAGAGATATAATACTAACGCGATTTCCTCATCTGTTTCTGGATTTTGAATTGGAGTTAAAAGAAACGGTAGACAAGGATACCCAGCATCTCCTACGAGAGTACCTCTTAACTGTCGTTGAACATATCACATGTATATCCTAGAGTTTTAAAAAATTCGGCTATCATGTTGACCACCCGGCCATTCTGGAACAATATCCAGGAATTCTGTTGTAGGGCCTACAACAGCCTGTATGCAAAAACATAAAAAAAAATTTAA
>NW_021848835.1:37216-43783 GCF_003651465.1 Formica exsecta | reverse complement strand
ATTTAAAAAAAAACGTTTGATACAAAAGTTTCTTATTTTTTCACGTACAATTCGAATCTATAATAAAAAGTACTATGTTCTCTTCAAAAAATTCAACTTCCGGTCCGGATGGCGTATTTCCGGTCGGAATTAAAAGTTGAAAATATGACCATTCGATAGAGCATACCCGATTTACTTAAAAAATGTTTGCGATTTTTGATAAAAGCCATTTATTTTCATTTTAAAAGGGGTTGTCTGGGCACCCTGCATATAACATATGTTATATTTTTACACAGTATATTTATGAATGAGAAATTGCAATTAACTTATAACTACCTATGTGAATTTGGCACCCCACTTTTAACAAATTTCACTTTTTATACAGAAAATGTTAAAGGCCCCCTGACTGAAGTGAGGGGGGTATTTGAGGCGGCAGGAGGCACGTACCAAGCAACCATCTCTTCCGTGGCAGCGGCACTGTCGTATCTGTGTAGGACATTTTACATACTTTTCCAGACAAATAATTGTTAGAAAACAATATTTGCGGACCTGAAAAAATATGCGAGGTACGAGTGGCTGAATCGTGAATCAAACCCGAGTTTTTCACTTTCCGGGCAACTGTTCTTACCACTGAGCTATTCAGACCTCACACCTTATGCCACTTTAACACAGCTTATACGACTCCAGGGTGATGTTGGAATCTCGCTCAATGGATGCAGTGCCGACTGCCACGGAGAGACGACATACCTAGCACGTCTCCAGAGCGAAAATCATATGGTCCATCTGGGCTGGTTGGTCGTTCGCGATGAACTGTACATCTATGGAGGATCCCTCGAGTAGCCCATCCTAAACTACTACACCTAAGCAGCCTTCTCTTCTGCTCCCAATTAATAATACGATCTTCCACCGCCGCCACGTGGTGACCTCTAGTGGACAGATTACCAGCATTTACGCTGGTACAGATGTACACCGCAGACTGAAGTAGGGGGGGGGGGAGGGATTTGAGGCGGCAGGAGGCACGTACTAAGCAACTATCTTTTCCGTGGCAGTGGCATTATCGTATCTGTGTAAGACATTTACATACTCTTCTAGCCCGACAAATAATTGTCAGAAAACAATATTTGCGGAGAAATTAGTACTTCGCTTGTAGTTATTTGTAGCGACAATAATTTCGTTTGTAGTTTAAGTAATAAAATGTTATAGAATTTAAAAAAAATGGCCGTCACCTAACTATGAGATAAAAAAAATGACTGACATAACTTGACTCAGCAGAATCGTTTGTAATGATTTTCCTTTTGTTTGTAGTTGCACTGTTCGCAAGATATAATTATTTAAACTATTGCACTATATGGGAACTTTGTCAATTTTTAAGATATCTTGAAACGGATTGTGGGACCCAATTTAGAATCGTTTGTAATAGTTTGTATTGATTTTTCTTTCTACAAACAAAAGGAAAATTAGTACAAACAACTACAAACGATTCTAAATCGAGTCCCGCAATCCGTTTTAAGATATTTTGAAAATTGACAAAGTTCCCCTATAGTGCAATTGTTTAAATAATTATATCTCGTAAACGGTGTAACTACAAACGAAGGGACAATCACTACGAACAATTACAAACGATTCTGAGTCGATATGTCATTTTTTTATCTCATAGTTGGGTGACGGCCACTTTTTTAAAATTCTAAACTTTTTATTAATTGAACTATAAACAAAATTATTATTGCTACAAACAACTATAAACAAAGTACTAACATTTTCTGTATAAAAAGTTAAATTTGTTAAAAGTGGGGTGCCAGGTTCATACAGGTCTGATAACTTACCAATACTTAGTATATTACTTAGTATATTACTTATAACATGCCGCTTTGTAATTCTTATATAATATTAACATAACTATGTTTACTGGATATGTCATTTAACGAAATTTTATAAATATCATAATACATATATCCGTGTTCTGAGCGGAGTATGAGTGCGCATCTGGGTCTATTTTTGTCATCATGTTTGTAAGAAATATGAATACCTATAATATGAACTGAATCAGAATGTATATGTTTTTTTATCTTGGTATTCTTAATGTAGATTTTTCATGGCGGTCGGCATTACAATCATTAATCGACCGGCCAGATGAAATAAAGCTGGATTATTTATCGCTCTAGAGTATAGTATAGTATATTATAAGTGGCATAGAGATGTAGGATATTAATGTGTAGTTCAGTGGTATGAATAATCACCCGGAAAGCAAAATAGTTGATTTCTATCCCCAATTTAGACTCTTTAAAGAAATTTTTTTCTTTTAGCTTTACCTCTATTCTTAATGCATAAAAAGATGCTTATTTTTTTTATATACAATAATAGCATGCAACAAAAATATGCAATTCTTTGTATGCGTAAATTATTTACTACCATATTGCTGTTATATGTAAATATTATTATTATAAATATATACATAATTTATTAAATATGAATTTAAATAAATAAGTAAATAAATACATAAGTTGTAAATTATTATAAATTATTATACGTATATGAATATATAAATTTTAAAATGTAAATTGATTATTGATAATTGATGGTTATTTCCATTAGATTACCAATTGTTGGTTATTTCCATTAGATTTAGAAAAAAAAACTATCGCTATCAGCAGCAAACGCAAAAATACGAATGGAATGCATATTTCAGTGTGGAAGTATTTCTCTAGCGCATTTCTAAAAAATAAACTTTCGGAATACTTTATTATATGTAATTGATTTTGGCATTATACATGAGTTTTCAATTTTATTATTAGACAAATTTTTAAAATTTAAGGGGAAATACAATTTCAAAAAATATGACATTTTTGAAATATGATTGCATTGTTATAATGTACATTAAGAACCACAAAATTCTTATCTGAATTCTTTTTATGTTTTTTATTGTTACGACGGTATTCATCCAGAAATATACAAACCAATTTTTTTCATCCTCTTAACAGCTATAATAAAATAAATAAAAATATGTGTCTTTTATTTTAATCTAAATTACAACATATCTAAAGCTTATCAAAATCAGAAAGAGATAGTAATATTCCTTGTCAGTAAAGTATTATATTATATTGTTATAAAACATAAACTGCTTTTTTTCTTAAAAATTTGAAAGCTTTACGATTATTTCATTCTTTAATAATTTTAATGCAAAGATTGATACTTAAATATAATTCATGTACTTAGAATGCTATATTATATTTTTCTTTTCTAATAGTAAATCTTTAAATAACAAGATATTAAGATAATTTGGTAATTTATAAAAATTAGAGAGCAATATAATAAAAAATCAATAAACACTAATATTAAATAAAATAATAATAAATAATTTGTTTATTCTTAAGCTATAATTTTGTTAAAAAGAAAATAAAAATTACTTTTGCAATATCTTTTTGTAACAATATTTTCGAAGTATTGAATTAGGATACGATATAGAATATGATGTATCTATACAATACATCCGTTTTCGAACAAAAGTAAATAATGACTTAACAATATATGAATCATAGATAATATCTTTTTAAATGTTATCATAAAATACAGCGTTAAATTTCGCGCGAGAAAATGTACATTGTGTACTTACTTGCGCTCCAGTTATTAAAAAATGTTTTGAAGTAATATAATATAGCCGTAAATCCTGACAAAGTTATAGAAATCTTTATAAATGTCAGCGCCATGTGATTATAATATAGAAACGCCATCTTCTCCTGAATACTGTTGTAAGTTTCCATCAAGAAATCGTTCTCGATAGCTTTTAGAAACTTGGCCATTATTTTGGAACTCCGTCTGCATATGAACATTTTTCCCAGTATCATTGTAAAAAGAACGTTATCTGTTAAATTCTCAACAATACGTTCTGGTTGGCTAAAATACTTCATTAAATGGCCTACTCCCATAATACAATAAATTATCATGTAAACACTGAAGAATATGAATACAGATTGATTCACTTTAAGTGGCCACAACCCCAAAATAGTCAAAAACCATCTGTTCCAAGTTATTATGTTTGACGCCTGAATAAGATCGACCGCCTGAAAATGTGAAGAGAGAAGAAAATTATATCACATACAATATCAACAATATACAATATACAATATACAATATACACACAGTGAATGCATCACAGATTAACATCTATGAGAAGTTATTATAACGCATAACTGTCATTATTAAACTACTTTTACTATACTAAAAAAAAACTATCAACAGAGTATCAACAAAAATTATCAACTCTAAAGTATTGCATACAAATCAATATGTATCTGAGATATTCGTAAACATATCTTAAGAAGAATTAATATAAAAGGGTCTCATTGTTACACACTATACATATTAATTGTTAATTTCTCTCTGTACCTGCATAGTCTGTTTGACATCCATATAAGTCGAAGGCATATGACAGACTAATCACAAATATGTCGTACTAGCTTCAAAGTAAACTTTTCCTATCAAATAACATTCATGTAAAATGAATAGATAACATCAATTTCCTTGCAAAATTAATAAGCCAGTCGCGCATTTTTGTCATTGTCTACCTAAATGCAACGTAGACGGGAATCATATAAGTATTCGCCCGAAATATCGCAGACAAACCATAATTATAGCTTTTTCTAACGTTCTCTTCTTTTGCATGTTACAAGAGCTCTATGACTGTTCTAATATGTAATAGTACCCACCGTTCTCTTTTATTATAGCTATTGGTCACATTGGAGTCAAATGTTATTTTCTCGAGAAAGATAAGATAAAAAGAGAAATGTTCCTGTATTAACCGTATTGCAAAACCACTGTAAAACTACACGACATCTACATAAATATTAAAATATTCGCGGTGCACAAGATCAGTTAGTAATTAAAATATATATTATAAATATTTATATATAATAAATATATACATTAGTATATACTTATCAAATAAAACTCATATATACACGCACACATAAAATTATATTTTAAAATAAATTTCTAAATTACTAATATAGGGGAAAGTTGAGTAAAACCAGGTAGGCGGGTCAAACCGGGTACCCCTGTTTTTTGTAATAAGTGCTGTTGTCTATGGCTAACTTGTGTTATTAGTTGTAGATTGGCGCCATCATTATTTTAAAACAAACCGTGTCCCTGTGCACACGATATTTCTTTTTTAATGAAAGTTTAAAGTTTTTAGCTCCAAAAGGATTGATATCGAGTCAAGAATCGTGCACTTTTTCTATATAGAGCATCTGTTCCAGTAAGTGCAGCATTGCATTCTGTACATATTAGAGAGTATATCATATTAGTTTTGATCGGCATTTTGTATGCCGGAATATATAACCGCTATATTTGTTACTTTCCTTGTGTTGGGGCAAAATCGGGTACTTACACATCTCATATAATAAAAAGAGGAAGAACTGTTATCCTGATTTTGTGTCTCTACAAAAAGCAGTTGAAAACGAAAACTCACACTCAAAAAAAGAAACCACTAAAAAAAAAGCTTTTTGAGACCCTTAAAAATTAAAAAGTTAAATAAGGAAGTCCTGCAGCAATGTCGAACAAGAGAATATTTTTATTTGTATTTATATCAATAGAATACATTTTTACATTGTATTTTGATTAAAATAAATCTAGATTTTGTAATTACACGGTGTTTTGCATATTTTTAAATGGGTACCCGGTTTTACCCTACCGGTAGGACAAAACCGGGTACTTTGATTTCTCCACCAAATCTTGTTATTCCTGGTAACCAAAAATTTTTTTTCAGCAACTAGCCTTATCCACTGAAATATCTTAAAATCTATAAGTTTAAGACAAAAATGTTTGAGACAAAAGTTGTATGGTTCAGAGGGAGACACATGATGAAAATATGGACTTGATCTTGAGTGACCTTTTCAAGGCCAAGCCAATGTGATCGATGTTTTCTTAAATGAAACCCCCTATTTTTTATTGCTATTACGAGATATTTTATTTTTTATATCAAAATATGTCAGATTAAAATATAAAATAACTCAAAAAGTACTTAATGAAAAAATACTTTATTATAGTGTTTTGAAAAGCTCTCGAGATGAGCTACAAGAATATGTAATAAAAAATGTGGGGTTCCATTTAAGAAATTCAAAATGACCTTTACGTGACCTTCATGTGACTCTTCAAGGTCAAACTAATGGCACCATCTTATGTCCCCCTAAAACTATACAACTTTTGTCTGAAACATTTCGTCGAATTTTCCTTATTTTCCGAAATATTTGCCTAGGGAAATTAAAATGAAATACCCTGTATATACAGGGTGGCCCACGTAAAGTGTTACAAGCTATTAACTCTAAAAATATTTGTCAAATAAAAAAATTGTTCATGAGAAAGTTTCATGTTTTCAACGGGATTTTCTAACTATGTAAACATATAATTGCCCCCGCTCCCCCTCTAAAAAGGGCGGGGGTAACTTCAAAATTTTAAATAGAACCCCTCATTTTTTATTGCAAATTCTTGTAGCTTATCTCGAGAGCTTTACAAAACACTATAATAAAGTATTTTTTTCATTAAGTACTTTTTGAGTTATTTTATATTTTAATCTGACATATTTTGATATAAAAA
>NW_021848835.1:3517-22858 GCF_003651465.1 Formica exsecta | reverse complement strand
TATATATACGTATTTTATTTTAGAAATTAATTACAAATAAATAAAATAAATAAAATCTAAATATTGTCTTTTCTTGTATCGCGCAAATGAATAAAGATGAGATATACTACAAATAAAAATATCGATGGTTATATTATATATACGTATTTTATTTTAGAAATTAATTACAATACAAATAAATAAATAAAATCTAAATATTGTCTTTTCTTGTATCGCGCAAATGAATAAAGATGAGATATACTACAAATAAAAATATCGCATTTGAAGATGGTTATATATCAGATAAAATGTATAACAGATGAAAACGTCAACATCTTCCAAGAATAGTGATAAAGAGGGACGTGATATCAGTAAATTTACAATCCTTCAAGCACCAGACTAATCGAAAAATGCGTTGCGTCTCGCGAGTTGAATATACAAGGTGGACCAAATAAAATATTACAAACTGTTCTGACGTATCTCACGAACATTAGATTAAAATATACGATTAAAACGGCGATTTGTTTTTTCTTTTTTACTAAAGAGACTATTTTAATGTGTCACAATTAAATTTTGAACCACAAATCTCGCATCCAAAGGAAAGACAGGAAGGGATTGTAAAAAACTGTATCTTTTCGACATTTCACACTGATCTTTAAATATCTGATGTCAGTTTATTCCAGATTTGTCATTCAACTATATTTTTTTGAAAAATAACTAATCAAGTTTATTATAATTTTTTTATGGAATGAACTCCCTTTGCTCTTGGAAAATATATTACTATATGTATATATAGCAAAAGAGGATACATAAAAAAATAGTAGTAAAAGTAATAGCACATTTTGGTAGAATTACATGCACATTTTTAGATGCCTAATCTGATAAATGATTGATTTTGATCTTTCTGAACCTGTTCTATAACTTCCGCGTATCACTTGATAATATATTCAAAAATAAAAAGAAAATCTTTATGAGAGTATGTTAAAGATCAGATATTTTACATTTCTAAATATTTTCAATATTTTACATTTTCCAGCAATAAAAAAACAACATGAAGCAGAAAATACAAATTGCGTGCATTAACATGCCACTCATATTAAATGCATATAACGAAATTTTGTACTTAAATAAATGTTTGGAGAATATTTTTTGAATGAACTAAATATCTTTTTAAATATTTAATAAAATAATTTTTAAAAAAGTCATTTTAATTTTTGTATTTATAAATCAATCGATGGTATAGAAATCTAATTATCATGTTTTAATTAAAAAATTTTGGTTATGTGATCCCGAGAAAAAATGGACATAAGATTATATGTATATGGCCATATATAATCTTATACATATAATCACATAAGTCCATTTTTCTCGAGATTAAAAAAATAATTGAAATAAAAGTTTTTAATTTTTAATGGTGAATCTGATTTCGTAATTTTTTTCATAGTATTTGAAAAATTTTTAAATTATCCCTTTTTGTCTCCCCTTTTCCCCTCTCGGGAAAAGGGTTAAAATTCATTTATAGTATATCTAAAAAGCTCCTAACAAGAATATTATTTTTTAAATCATATATTTTTATTTAGTAGTTTTTGAAGTATCATTTTATAATTTTATTTAACCCACCCTGTATATAACAATATAGTAATTTCATATAAGAGATGTATATAGCATATTTGTTTAAAATAAGAATTTTTTTGAATATAATTAAAAATACATTAATTTATATCTTTTAAGTATATTTTTTCTTTTGAAATTGTTCGATCAACTTTGCATGTGATAAGAATATGTAAAAGAATGATGTAGAGCATAAAACGCGTGATAACGCGTGTCATTGAGAGACTCGAACGTGTTCGCAGATGGATCATAAGAACTTGGAAATAATCATATCAGTCAGCTAACATTATTCTACACAGCCGATACAAGGTAAGTTTATATATAAATATAAATATAAACAAATAAACAATATATATATATATATATAGAAAATGTTTTATAATTTGCACTCACAAAGATAAATGATCACATATTAACTTACACAACACACACAGGAATCAATTTTCTTTTGATATACTATATTGCAGAGGGTACATTTTTCTAAATAATACATGCATTAAATTTTGTCGCTCTCTTTTGATTAGATATGAGATTTCAAAATATTGAAAAAATAACATTTTTAGAGAAAAGGGGATTTAGTTCCAATGACTTTAACCTTGACATATGTTATCAAGATCATGATTCTTAATAACTTTTAAAAGATTTCCATCATTATTAAGCATTCATTAGAGATATTTAAATATGCAAGTATATATCGAATTCATTTATTTCAAGTTTCTTTTTTGCGGAAAATTCTGAACCATGTACTTTACAATTTTATTATAAAATAATGGAGTGGGCGGAGGAGAGACTCCGCTTCTACCCCTGCACTCCTCATAAAAAGCTAACCTAACCAAAACTTAATTTCAATTTAAAACCTATTAAGAAATAGGTTTAGGTGAGAGATTAGAATTTTTTCGGGATGGGGGTGCAGATTAGATTAGATTAGGGAGAAGGGCGGAGTCACTCTCTCGTTTACGCGCATTTATTTTAATATTTATTTGTTATTTTTAATAATAAATAGTTAATAAAGTATTCAGGACACTTGATTTCACCATGTTGTCATAATGTTGAAGTAAATAATCAATAAGTTTATCTTTATCCGCAGTAATGGTTAGACATTGTAGTAAAGCTACTTTTTCTTCTTCTTCTTCATCGTATCTTCATGTCTGAAGAATCGTAACGTTATGGCTATGCACATTGCTAAACTTTGGTTTTTCATCTTTAATTATTTAAGGTTATTTAAGATCTTTGTCTGTCCTCAGCTTCGCGGATGCTCGCTTATAATGGTTGCCTTGTAATATCTTTAACTTGGTCCAGCCAGCGTGACGGAGATCTCCCTCTCGATCTTTTGCCCTCTATCCTACCTTGAACGATTAGTTTTTCGAAGTTGTCTTAGTCTCCTCTTGTTATGTGATCGAAGTATTGCAGAACACGCCTGCGACAGACAGTGGACAGCCGATCATTGACCTCAGAGTATTGATAGGTTCGTTCTTCTTGCCGTCTATAGTATGCGGAGCATTCTCCTCCAGCACCACATCTCAAACGCATCTATTCGCCATCTGTCGGAGGTCTTTATGGTCTAAGACTCCGCTTCGTATGAGAATAGGGAGAACACCAATGCTCCAACTAAAGATCTTTTTGTGTTTTTGTTATTTGTTTGTCAATCCAGATCCTCGCTAGATTCGACATCGTTGTTCATGCAATTGCGATACATCGTTTTATCTCCATTTCGCATCCTCCCTCGTTGGTTATTTAAGATCCCAAGTATATAAAATCCTTAATATTTCGATTTCGGGGAGTACATTTATCAGTTGTACACTGTTCTATTAACTATCATAAGTTTGGTCTTGTCCCAGTTTATTTCTAACCCGAATGAGCTGAGCTTTCATCTGCGATCAATTTAAGCACTCTTGCCATTTCCGTTTCGTCTTTTGTTATTAGGGTGGTGTCATCTGCATAAGGTTATTAAATTTCTTTGATTTGCACACCTCCGTCATAGTTCTTTAAGGCTTGTCTCATTATGTATTCACCATATGCATTGAACAATCTGAATGCAGCCTTAGCGCATTCCTCTCTGTATTTTGAATGGATCTGACGTTCTGTTATCAAGCTTAACAATAGTCTCGTTGCTTCCATAGATTGCTGATAAGAGACACCAAATGACTTGGAACCCCCATTTCCCTCAGTATAGTCCACAGACCGCCTTAGCGCACAGTCGAAGGCTTTTTTGTAATCTATAAAGCACAAGAATATGGGTATATTGAATTCTCGCGCCTTTTCTATTAATTGGCGGATGTTAAATATTTGATCTCTAGTTCCTCTGCTTTTCATAAAGCCTGCTTGTTCGGGTGGAATCTGTGGTGCTAGATATTTTTGTAGCCTTTGATTAATTATTCTCAGCAATATCTTACTGGCGTGTGAAACTAACGATATCGTTCGATAATTTTGACATTTTTGAATGGATCCTTTTTTATGTATTGGGATAAATGCAGATCTAGTCCAGTCTTTAGGCCATTTACCGTTCTACCACACCTTATTGCAGATATTGTGAATTATTCTAATTCCATCATCTCCCAACAGTTTTATCATTTCAGCAGAAATGCCGTCAGTTCCCGAGACTCTGTTTAATGAAAAGTGTTTAATTTGAGTTAATGTTATGGCACATTCAATTTCAGTTTTTAAGATGATAGGCTCCATCTCATTTTCAGCGTTTGTTTCCTGTTCTTTCTTTGCTTCGTTTGCTACTACCTCTTCTTCCTTATAGAGTTCTTTGCAGTACTGTCTCCACCTGTTTAATACCTTTTTGTCTTCCCATAGGATTTTTCCCTCTACGTTTTCAATGATGAATGTCCGTGGTTTGAATTTGCGTGTCAGCTCTCTGACTTTTTTATACAAGTCCTGCGTATGATTGGAATTTTGGTGCTCTTCGCTACAGATTTTTTAAATGTAATTGTTCTTTTCCTGCCTGCATTGTCTTTGAATCTTTTTACATAGCCTCTTGTAATTGTCCTTGTAATTTTGTGTTTTTACTCCGTTTATTTAATTTCTTCCTTTCTTCTAGTGTTTCGAAAGTTTGTTGTGAAATCCAAGGTTTATTTATTAGTGTTGTTGGATTGTTCGTACATTGAATCGCGAGGCTTTTTTGATGTCAGTCTTTAGTTTTTAGTCTTTAGTAAAGCTACATTGCTATGTATATTTTGACATTTTTAACGAAACTAAACAATAATTCAGAAGCATATTGGCAGTGACAAATAACAAGCAAATGTAAACAAAAAAATATAAATCGGATTTAAGTAGGATATAACGAAAAGATTCAAATAAGCACGAAAATTATGATGTTTTTAAATTGTATATCTCAAAAACCAGAAGAGAGTCCCACACAATTCAAAGCGTGTTATAGGAATATACCCTCTACAATATATGTCAAAATAGAAATGATTCGTGCTATGTAAGTTAATGTGAACTTTCAGCCTCACAAATTACAAATTAATGCTATTCTTGGATAAGAATAAGTCAAAAAGTTCTGAAGCCTTTTTTCTACGATGCTTAAAGGAAGAGGAATTATTAAATAAGTTTTATCCAATCAGTTTTTTAAGCAGACATACGTCCGTGAACCGCCGGATAATATAATGGATTTCGGAATAGCACACCTCAAAATAGCAGAACATATAGCATCCGCGCTAGGCTACTCCCGAGTAGAGTGAGTGAAAATAATGATCCAAGCACGCAGCAAGTGTAAATCTATGGCCGCAATATTCTCTTCCGGTGTACTTGAAAAGACGTATACGTGTAAATCTTACACGGCCGCTACGGTCCTGAATTTGACGGGAGAGTGGGTAACCTCGTTATAGTGGGCCAGAGTCCCGTACAGTATACTACTTCGAGATTCAATTGTATATAGCCAAGTATCAGCCGCATTGTACAATGCGCGTCAACGATTCGTTCCCTGAGATAAAGGGGGTAGAAGTACATCAATGGGCCATTGATATACTTCTATATACTCTTCTTATCTCAGGAGACGAATCGTTGACGCGCAGTATACACGAATATGTTCATCTAATGAATAATACTGATTAGGTAAATTTTATTTGAATATTCCTCCTTATATATATATTAAGCATCGCAAAAAAAACAGTTCAGAATTTTTCATTCAAAAATAGCACTGTGTAATTCATAAGCGCAATTATAAAATGTCCTGTATATATTCTCCTTCATAACAGCAGCAAAAGACCAGCCATCCTTGATATGAGATTTAGGTTGCAAATTAGAATTATGTAAAATATCATGAATGAACTTCGATACATTATACAACGGGCTGTTCAGTGACGATACAATAATACGTAATGGAAAACCAGTTTTATGAATCTTGGGCAATCCGTAACATCGTGGCAAATTGCCGTTAGTAATGTTTAAATATTTGTACGTGGACACATCTATTAAACCGTTATTGTGCCAAGATTTAACAAGTAAATTTATTTTGTTAGTTAACTGTCTGATTGGGTCTTTGTTCACTTTTTTGTACGTAGATTGGTCATTTAATATAGATTCCATTTTTTCCAAGTAATCTTTCTTATCCATAACTACTGTAACTTGACCTTTATCTGCTCTAGTAACAAAAATATCATCGTTATTTCGTAAAAATTCTTTACAGAGAGAGAATCCCTTCAGAATGTATCTGTCTGAAAGGTTAATATGTTTACTTCTACATAAGAATCTCTCGAGAGAATTTGCAACTGAGATTCTAGTTGTCTCGATTAGTTCATAAGGAATGTGACGGTAATTCGTTTCTAAATTTTTCACAGTCTCAAGTACAATACTAATACGGTCCTTTTTATGAGATTGATGCAACGGTAAACCGAAATTATCACCAAGGCTTAAAAGCTCGAAAACCCTCTCAGGAATATTCTTACTGCTCATGTTTACCAACCATCGTGAGTTATCTATATTATCGAACGGATTAAAAACAGTATTGTGTCTAAAGGTCAAATTACGAAATTTTTTAATTAAATTATTCTTAATTCTATGGTTAAATGCTAAAATCTTGTGTTTGTTGAGGTCAAAAAATCTGAGCACCAAGTCACGCGGTAAACCATCAAAAAGTCTTTTTTCCGTCTTTCTAATTGTAGCACGCAAGTAATTTAGATTAAAATTAAGGTCCTTGATTTCTAAATTCAATAATCTATAACGGTAATTTTTCGTAATACTTTTGATTCTACGGTTGACGCTGTTACTATGAAAAGAAATGTTTACTTTTAAATTCTGAATATGCGATGGAATTAAATCGTATCTTCTGCATCGAAGTAAAAAAATTAATTTAGAAACGAATTACCGTCACATTCCTTATGAACTAATCGAGACAACTAGAATCTCAGTTGCAAATTCTCTCGAGAGATTCTTATGTAGAAGTAAACATATTAACCTTTCAGACAGATACATTCTGAAGGGATTCTCTCTCTGTAAGGAATTTTTACGAAATAACGATGATATTTTTGTTACTAGAGCAGATAAAGGTCAAGTTACAGTAGTTATGGATAAGAAAGATTACTTGGAAAAAATGGAATCTATATTAAATGACCAATCTACGTACAAAAAAGTGAACAAAGACCCAATCAGACAGTTAACTAACAAAATAAATTTACTTGTTAAATCTTGGCACAATAACGGTTTAATAGATGTGTCCACGTACAAATATTTAAACATTACTAACGGCAATTTGCCACGATGTTACGGATTGCCCAAGATTCATAAAACTGGTTTTCCATTACGTATTATTGTATCGTCACTGAACAGCCCGTTGTATAATGTATCGAAGTTCATTCATGATATTTTACATAATTCTAATTTGCAACCTAAATCTCATATCAAGGATGGCTGGTCTTTTGCTGCTGTTATGAAGGAGAAGCTTATTAATGATGACGAAATAATGATCTCACTTGACGTTACTGCATTCTAATATAATATTCCCAAAGAGTTAGTTTTGCGCGCTATCGAAAAACGTTGGAATGACATTGCTCCGAATACGAATTTTAACTTGCTTTTTACATGACATGCAGTGGAAATTGTTCTAAATTCGACTAGTTTTTCTTTCAATGGACAGTTTTATGAGCAGATCTTTGGCAGTCCTATGGGATCTCCTTTATCACCTATTTTGGCAGATATTGTGATGGATGATTTGGAGACACATTGTTTGAGTTCGTTAAGTTTTACCGTGCCTGTTTATTATAGATACGTGGATGATATCTTTGCCATCGTTCCACGTGCAAAAGTTGACGAGATTGAGTTAGTTTTCAACAGTTATCACCAACGCTTAAAATTCACGCATGAAATAGAGTCCGACTCATGTATTAACTTCTTGGATAATACAAATATTATATATATTTAATTATATTTAATTATATTATATTTAATAGACATTATACACATTAATTAACAGTCATTCATATAGTTTGCGGAGGAGCTGGACGGATTAGCTAAAAAATTAATAAATCTAATACATTTCGAGATTCATGAATTCGATATTGCGCACAAAACATTTTTAGTCTTTTAAAATGGAATATTAATAATTAATTTTTTGAATTTTAAATAATTGATTTTTTGAAACACCGTGGTGATGTTGTTCCGAGTACTGAGGAAAATAATGTAAACAAACCCTCTTACATTGCATTACCATTTGTTGAAGGTTTGAGTGACAATATCGGTCGGTTGTTTAAAAATATGGGTTTTACTGTTGTCTACAATATACCTAAAAAATTAAACTCATTGATTAAACGTGGTAAAGATGGACTGCTTATTAGCAATAGAACGGAAGTCGTTTATAAAATAAATTGCAAGGACTGTAGCGGTTCATATATTGGTCAAACGAAAAGACATTTAAGTACCCGCGTGAAAGAACATTTTAATAACATAAAAATGCACGCAAGTAATCTTTCCGTAATTAGTAAACACAAATTAGAATTTGATCATGACTTCGATTGGTCAACGCCTGATATTCTGCATACTGAAAAACATGTAAGAAAGAGAGAAATAGCTGAAATGTTTTTTATTAAAAAATATGACAACACTATTAACTCTCAAAAGGATACAGAGAATTTAAATAACATATACGATAGATTAATAAAGGTCGTTTAGTCTTTCTCAGTATCTTAAACAGAGAGGTTGACACAGTGTCATTATGACATAGCGACTTTTTCTCTTTCAACTCTAACTATAACGCAGGTACATAAATTTGTTTATTTCATTTTTATAACGTGATTGTCATTATTTAATATTGTAATTTTAGTTCACTTGATAAGGACCAAAACCATATGGTCGAAACGTTGTGATCACAATCAAACAATAAATTGCCAGTTGGGTCGGATATATATAAACACTCCTTTAATTTATCTACTGGCGACATCTCAAAATTAAACATTAATTAATAATTAATTTATAAATTAAAGTAAAGATTTGCCTTGTAGAATATAATTTAATCTCAAAATCATAAATATTATCTTATATCAAACTAACTTTTTTATAGTGACTATATTACGAAAGTTTTATTAGTGATTGCACACAAAAATTGATGAAAATAAAAATTTTAATTTTATAGGACAAAGGTTTACTCTAACTCACAAATTAATTATTAATCTTATATTTTAAAAGGCCAAAAGTGCTTTGAATGCGCAATGTCAAATTCATGAATCTCGAAATGTATTAGATTTATTAACAAATTAAGAAATTATTAAGACTCCAAAGTGAAAATCATAAGTCTGAATTTTCGCGGGCCAATAAGAATCAGACGCGGATGATAATGCGTCAGTTTCACAAAAAATAATTTTTCTGTGAAACTGATTACTGTGTACATACCAGCACGAACTTTTCTTGATCCTATATCAAGAATAAATACATCTCAATTCGAGATCTTGATAAGCCTCTTTTTACCACCCTGAGCATAGGCGAGAAAAATATCGGAGCGAAGTCGTTGAATCAGGAATCGAACCCCAGGTGAATTTTTACAGTATTGTAATTTAAGAATTATACAAAAACAATGTTAATGATTGAAGATTTGATAAATAATTTGTTTTCCCTTTAATATCTCTGCTTTGATTAAAATTTATCAAAGAATTTGCAACTAAAAAGAAACACGCTTGATCTGGCGGGATATTTTATATATTTTTATAAATATGGAATCTGCTTTACTTTGTTTATTATATTGTTTTATTTAAATATTGATTATATAATAATTAACAAACATGTATTTATAAATAACTCATACTATATTTAAGGCGGAAAATATTTTATAATATAAAAGTTTTTCTCACGTGCCTCTCCCACGTTATGATGAATAGCAATCAAAGAAAATATCCAAAAAATCCACGGCAAAACGCAAATTCAGTCTCTCTCCTTACTTTTTGGTAAGTATCACAAATTATGTTCATTGAAAATAATTATACAGATAGATAGATAGATATTGCTTTATTGATCCCCTATGGGATTACATTTTCTTTTTTCGCATCTTTGCATTTATTCATACGAAGGAGATAAAAGGCAATTAAGAACCAGCGCGGTAATTTGTGCAAATATGTTTTATTACAATCAAATTACATTAATATTTTGACTATGTGATAGACAAAATCACAAAAAGCGTATATAATGTAATTTTGGAACAGACTTCTTTCATTATTAAGATGAATCAACAATTTTAATTTGACTAGGTTTTCATTATTTCTATCCTGTTCTATGTATAAATCCTATTTCCAATAAATACTAAGAAAATCAGTGAAAGACCTGTTTTTGAGTTAAGTAGTTTGGTTAGTTTATCATTAATGCGATATGAAGAGACTTGACATTCTGTCTCGAATCCGTGTGTAACATTTGCCTTCTGTACAACATGGGTAACTCACTCAAGTTCGGTATAATTATATGGCCAGTTATTTTTTAATGTAGTATATTTTATCGGACAGTCTCTTTCTGTCTCAAAATTACATTATATAACATTTACCATCTGACAACATGGGTGACTTACTCTTGTTCTACGTATTATTACTATTACATTTTTGATATAATGTATTCCATATACTTTGTAATTACGCTAAGGATGGCCCAAAAAAGGGACCGAAACGTACGCTTTTTGAGTTTGTCTATCGCGTAGTCAAAATATCAATATAATTTGATTATAATAAAACATATGCGCACAAATTACCGCGCTGGCTCTTGTTTGCCTTTTATCTCCTTCGTATGATATATTCATAAGAGTCATCTTTATTAGTTAATTTACATTTAGTTAATTTACATTTATTCTTACATATAATACTTTATATCTTTCCGCCTTCCACACACACCTTACTTCCCTATCCCTCTCTCTACCCTCTTATTCTACCTTAACCTATCATTATCCTACTAATTACTATCTCCAACTAACTTAATTTTCCCTTGCCTAATCGGATTTCCGTTTCCGCTGTTCTCCCCCTCCAATCTCTCTCCCCCCTCCCCCCTCTCTCACTCTTCCTCCCTTCCTCTCTATTTCTGTCTCCTCTCTTTCCCCTTCTCCTTTCCTCTCCTCCCTTTTCCCTACCCGTTTTTCTCACCTTTTCTACCTCCTTCATCCATTCCTCTCCCTCCCGTCTCTCCTTAATATCCTGCTCATCACCTCCTGCCAACTCTCATCATCGTATCTCTCCCACACATACTCCCACGTCTCCTCCTTTCCACCACATACCCTATATCTTCTTTTTTCCTCCCCTTCCCAATATAATTTTTCTCTCATTTCATTTCCAACCTGAATCTTATAACTCTTCTCCATCTTATCTTTACTCATCCTTTTGTTAAGTACTCCGATATTCCCTTTCTCCTTACTTCTCCGTATCATTTATTATAATTTGACTCTTCTTTTTTCTCCTCCCTTTCTCCTTCCTGCCTTTTTTCATTAAGTACTTGATTTGCCTGGGGCGATTAAAATGAAACATGTATATACAGGGTGTTTCATTTTAATCGCCCCAGGAAAATCAAGTATTTAATGTATACATACAGTACATGTAATATATACATACAGGATGTCTTATTTTAATCGTGTATCCCGATTAACATTGCAAAAAGTGGTCGGATGAAAAAATGTTTTAGACAAAAGTTGTTGGGTTTTGAGGGGGCCACATGATAAAAATATGGACTTGACCTTAAGTGACCTTTTCAAGGTGAGGTCAATGTGATCGATGTTTTCTTAAACGAAACTCCCCATTTTTTATTGCATATTCTTGTAGCTTATCTCGAGAGCTTTTCAAAACACTATAAAAAGGTATTATTGGATAAAGTTCCGAAAAGTACTCACCCCCGATTTTTTTAAAACTCAGTATTCTTACGTATTTTGATGTGCTGATTACGAATATCATAGTGAAAATTGGCGACTATTCGATTTTTATGGTGAAAATCATAAAAAACCCATAAAAATTATAGTTTTTTACGCTTCTTTCAATAAATACGAAAAATCATGATAAATGTTTTAGACAAAAGTTTTAGATCTCACAGAGATAAACATTTTATGTCTTATTCATTTTTACCGTACAAGTGATCGTTTTCGAGAAAATCAAAGTTAAACATATATCTCAAACCAATTGCTGTATAGGTGAAACTACAAAGGCTGACAGACAGTACTGCGTATCAAAAAGCCAGACAATAGGTTTGCGTGGAACCTCGCTTTGCGTGGAAAGTTGCAAACCCATGTGGAATCGTATATGTACTGCAAAGTACATGTTTAGATGGGAAGACAGATATAAGATTTAGATTCCATCGTTTTTGTCGAAAACTATTACTCGTATGGTAAAAATGAATAGGACATAAAATATTTATCTCTGTGAGATCTAAAACTTTTGTCTAAAACATTTATCATGATTTTTCGTATTTACTGAGATATGCGTAAAAAACTATAATTTTTATGGGTTTTTCATGGTCTTCACCATAAAAATCAGATAGTCGCCAATTTTCACTATGATATTCGTAATCAGCGCATCAAAATACGTAAGAATACTGAGTTTCAAAAAAATCGGGGGTGAGTACTTTTCGGAACTACACCCGTATTTTTTTATTAAGTACTTTTTGGCTTATATCAAGCGACGCGGTAGCATTGCGACGCCAAGTATATAAAAAAAAGTTTCGGCTTGTCAACGGTTGCCTATGTTGCCTATGTACAGGGGCCGCGACGCTACCAAGTAACTTATCTGGAGTTTTACGTCTAATAAACTTTTAATTAAAATTCTTCAGGAACCAAGCCGTTAATCAAAAATCTAACGGCACGTTTCTTATACAATGTGGATGCAAGCTTTCGATTGCGACCAGTTTGAATAAGATTGGTGCAGTCAATCCTGAGGAATGATAATCGTATACCAGAAATGTGACATTTTTTTTCTTCATAAGATTCAGACTCTCACGTACGTATGCTCGCACGCACACACGCAACGCGATTTTGTCCCTCAAGGCGCGTTTGCAGCGCTCATGTACGATTATTCGCTTGAGTGTGCAAATACGCCTTGAGAGACAAGGTGTATGTATGTGCGTGCATACGTATATGATACGTATCAAGCGACACGATAGTCGCGGTATGCGGTAGCATCGCGACGTCAAGATATAATAATAAAAGGTTAAGGTTATTAGGTTATATTTGAATCTGTTGCAGAAAATATATTTGGTGCTATCGAGTAAGTAGATTGATTAAAATTTCGTATAATATATCTGCTTATACATGTTCATTTATTGTTTTATAAGTATATTTCTTGATTATATCTGAATATTATCTAAATTATTTGCAGGATATGCAGGATAAAGCAAATACGAGAAGACCAGTATACTTTTATAGCTGGGATTTCTTCAGCTGGAATTGCATACGGTCTTATACCGTAGAACAATAAGACAATACTTTTCTAAATGCACCGTGAAAATTCTCAAAATTATAAATTTTTTTTCAATATTTTATATGAATGAAATATAAACAGTACCTAACCATACAGTTTTATTTATGTAGAATTGACATTCGTTAATTTTATTGAATTTTATATAGGCATTAAAATCTTGTATAAAGTAGCTCAATTTAACTATACCTATATATCATATTCATTCACTTTTGTATTACTGTAACATCATACAGTTGAAGAATGGTCTACATCTACATGATGTTACAGTAATACAAAAGTGAATGAATATGATATATAGGTATAGTTAAATTGAGCTACTTTATACAAGATTTTAATGCCTATATAAAATTCAATAAAATTAACGAATGTCAATTCTACATAAATAAAACTGTATGGTTAGGTACTGTTTATATTTCATTCATATAAAATATTGAAAAAAAATTTATAATTTTGAGAATTTTCACGGTGCATTTAGAAAAGTATTGTCTTATTGTTATATTTGGGCATTCTTACATACGGACGATCCTGAGACGAAGCGCCGTGCTCCTTAGTTACGCATATCTGGCGACTCGTTGCTAACGCACGAGCAGTGAGTGGGGGGCAATAGGCGTGAGCTACGAAATCGGGCCGAAATGTGCAAGTAAATCCCAGTACTGTTGTAATTAACCATTTAGTTATTAAATAAATAAATAAATAATTAAATTTAAATTATATATTTAAAATTCAACAATTTATTTATACAGGGTGTCCGACAAGTAAGTGACCAAACGAAAGGTGGAGATAGATTGGGTCAAACTGAGTCGAAAAGTTCTGAACCATTTTTTTATAACGTTTAATAAAGGAATTATTATTGAGTAAAGTCTAATCAATCAGCGCCAACCTTTAGCCGGGCGCACGTCGGTGAGCCGCGCGCCTAGTAGTATGCGGCAGCGCACACTTCACGGCGAAATGTTTCTTTTTATTTTTGTTTTGAAGATCGAAGGTCATTGACAGGCTTGTGTTTGCGCTGTAAGCAAAGCTCCGTTCATTCGTACCAAATAATTGTTAGTCCGTTGAATGCTTTCGTGGAATAAACTAGTACAATCATGCCTCATACGTATTCGATTAGTGAATATGCCGATATGATATATTTATATGGGTTTTGTAACGAAAATGCTAACGCTGCACGCCGTGCTGATTATTGTACAGCAATAAATAGAATAAACCTAGATTATTTTGAAATTATTCGTTCCTATAGTTCATAACTTCAGAAGTCAATATGTCTTGAACGAAGCGTTTGCGAGCATACTTCCAGAGGAAAATTTTTTCTTGTTTTAAGGTCCTAAATTCATATTTCAAGTTTGGCTATTTAACCGAGGAACACTCTGTATACAAGTCTCTTAGTTTATAATTTTTGGTGGCCCTGAAAAGGGCCGATTTGAGGCTAACGCTGAGGGCAATTCCTCCAAGTGATACAGGGCTTACAAGGGGAGGGCGCGATGTGGTACCAATCGATTTCAACTAAACTCATTGTAGCGATAGGTCTTCATGTGATGTAGTATTGGGTAAAGGGATAAGATGCGCTTCTCAAGCGTTCGCGAGAAAATCGAAATTAAAAAGTGAGTGGGGGGCAATAGGCGTGAGCTACGAAATCGGGCCGAAATGTGCAAGTAAATCCCAGTACTGTTGTAATTAACCATTTAGTTATTAAATAAATAAATAAATAATTAAATTTAAATTATATATTTAAAATTCAACAATTTATTTATACAGGGTGTCCGACAAGTAAGTGACCAAACGAAAGGTGGAGATAGATTGGGTCAAACTGAGTCGAAAAGTTCTGAACCATTTTTTTATAACGTTTAATAAAGGAATTATTATTGAGTAAAGTCTAATCAATCAGCGCCAACCTTTAGCCGGGCGCACGTCGGTGAGCCGCGCGCCTAGTAGTATGCGGCAGCGCACACTTCACGGCGAAATGTTTCTTTTTATTTTTGTTTTGAAGATCGAAGGTCATTGACAGGCTTGTGTTTGCGCTGTAAGCAAAGCTCCGTTCATTCGTACCAAATAATTGTTAGTCCGTTGAATGCTTTCGTGGAATAAACTAGTACAATCATGCCTCATACGTATTCGATTAGTGAATATGCCGATATGATATATTTATATGGGTTTTGTAACGAAAATGCTAACGCTGCACGCCGTGCTGATTATTGTACAGCAATAAATAGAATAAACCTAGATTATTTTGAAATTATTCGTTCCTATAGTTCATAACTTCAGAAGTCAATATGTCTTGAACGAAGCGTTTGCGAGCATACTTCCAGAGGAAAATTTTTTCTTGTTTTAAGGTCCTAAATTCATATTTCAAGTTTGGCTATTTAACCGAGGAACACTCTGTATACAAGTCTCTTAGTTTATAATTTTTGGTGGCCCTGAAAAGGGCCGATTTGAGGCTAACGCTGAGGGCAATTCCTCCAAGTGATACAGGGCTTACAAGGGGAGGGCGCGATGTGGTACCAATCGATTTCAACTAAACTCATTGTAGCGATAGGTCTTCATGTGATGTAGTATTGGGTAAAGGGATAAGATGCGCTTCTCAAGCGTTCGCGAGAAAATCGAAATTAAAAAATTCCGAGAGCCTTATGAGTAAATGGAACAGAGCGTTTAATCGAAGAGCGCGTGGCGCAGCGGCAACGTACTAGACTCATAACGTTGACATTGCTGGTTTGACTCCCGATGAGTAAACTTTCTTTTTTCAAAAGATTTTTTTATCGTAGAATGCAATTATTGCACAAAAAAATGTACAACACATAGATTAATACGTTTTGTCTATTTATTGTATATTATAAAGATGCATTTTCCCGTTTGCGTCCCCTGCCTACAAAATTCGTTTGTCGAATAGCTGTACGGTAGAAGTGAATAAATGTAATAACCCAATAAACACACGACGGTATATTATACGTTTAAATTAAGTATTTAAATCTATTTTATTATAAAAACATAATAAAAACGGATATCATTATCGTATATTATATGATCGTATAAAAACCATAAAAATTAAAACGTTTATCTGGTATACTTATACCACTTTTATACTAATTCTACGTTTAATAAACGCTTAATATACCATCATGTGTTTATTGGGAATTGATTGTGTTTTTAAATAGCAATAGGCCATGTATACTGTACTGGCGTCAGGTCTATCGGGTGGAGTTTCCACTCCCTGAAACTGACGTTGGTCTGCTTGTCTGTGGGTTGCGACGCCTTGTCTACCTCGATGAAGGGCTGCCGACTGGTCCCGGGTGATGTGGGAGGCAGCTGCGGTCGAGGGCGGCTTCTGTCCCTGTGAAAGGCAGCGTAGGCTTTCGCCGATTCCAAAAAGATCCGTCGAGCTTGATTTGAGTAGCGAAGAAGAGATCCTTCCTTGCCTCAGAGCGGGCCGCGAATCGAAGTCTTCTCACTGCGCGCCGTCTTATAAACCCTACTCAACGGATCTCACTCACTGGCGCCGACTCTCGGTCGTGGTCGCTTCGCAGCAAGCTTTCGAGGCTCGAGCGGAGCCCGCGCGCGAGCTTCACGTGCTCCGCGCGTGAGAGCTCGTCCGCACGTCTACCGGGTAGTCAATGTGTAATTGTGGTGGTTAGTCGAACCGCCATATTTTAGTCTGACATATTTTGATATAAAAATTAAAATATTTAGTTTTCGATAATTTACCGTAATATTTTTATGTACAGAATAATGAGACAAATCAATTATAATCAGTGTAAAAAGAAATAATTGTAAAAAAAATACATTGTAAATAATTACATACTTTTTCTTAAAAAAAGTAATTTCGGGAAATTTTATTCCAAATTTATATTTATATATTATATTATAATAAAATAATTTTTTTAAATTGAATCTTTGAGAAGCGAGCAAAAAAATCACTATATGTATTGCAGCGCTTGCAGCTCTTTGCACCGCGCGACACAATTGATATTTCTAGCATTGCAGATTATAAATAATATTAAAAGTTGTGATAGTTTTTATTATTTCTTCTTGAAGTTTTTAAAACTTTTGTTTTGTATTCATCTCTGTACATTATTTCCTTATAATGTATAGTAGAATAATCTTAAGATATTGTAAGGAAATAATGTACAGAGATGAATAAAAAACAAAAGTTTTAATAACTTTAAGGAGAAATAATAAAAACTATCATAACTTTTAATATTATTTATAATCTGTAATGCTAGAAATACGAGGGGTTGGTCACTGAGGTAATTTTTGTACAAGGGCTAGGTAATTCAGCGGCAATCCAAAGGAAATTTTGGGTAATCCAAGGTAATTTTTGGTAATTCTAAATAATTTTTAGCATTCTCAGATAATCTTGGGTAATCTAATAGGAAATCTAAGTAATCTAAGGGTAATATCAAATAATCTGTATGTAATTTTAGGTATTCTTAAGGACCTATGTGAAGTTGACTTTTAAGGGGCTACATACACCTAGCGGTAGGAAAAATAGGGGGAAATTTGACAATTTTTTTTTCATAAAAAAATTTTTTTATTAAAAATTAGTTCTACATCTTAAAGTAGGTCCTTTAATGTATATTTGGTAAAATTTTCATTAATAAATATTAAAAAATGTGCCGTGGAAACGTCATCTCCTGGAAGCTGTTCGACGAAGCGGTAACCATTGTAGCTCCTCTAATTTTTATCTGAAATCAAAAGCCAAAAAATTTTCTTAAAGTATATAAAAAAAGGAAGTTATTGTAGCCAATTGTAAAAATTTTGATTTTTCAAAAAATGGCGGCCATTTGAATGCGAAGGTATCAGATTAAAAATTATATCTTTGGATTCAAATGGCAGCCATTTTTCGAAAAATCACAATTTTAAAAATTGACTACGACAAAAACTTTCTTTTTTTATATACTTTAAGAAAATTTTTTGGTTTTTGATTTCAGGTAAAAATTGGAGGAGCTACAATGGTTACCGCATCGTCGAGCAGCTTCCAGAAGATGACGTCTCCATGGTACATTTTTCAATATTTATTAATGAAAATTTTACCAAATATACATTAAAGACCTACTTTAAGATGCAGCTAGAAATTTTTTAATAAAAAATTTTTTTTATGAAAAAAGATTGTCAAATTTCCCCCTATTTTTCCTACCGCTAGGTGTATGTAGCCTCATACGCTTACTCTGTTCTCTCTGTATCTCTCTTTCTAATCGCTCGCTTACTACGTACTGCATATCGCTTATTGTTAGCTTTATTCTTCTAGCATATTCGCTTACGCGTTAACTCGCGCTTCTCTGATTTCGCACACACACATATGCACGAAATTTTTGCAGATAGTAATCTTTTTTACTAGGCTTCTAAACACGTTTCTAAACGTTCACCTATATTCTTTCAAGTATTTCCGAGCGGAGAGGTATCTTATTTTGCACGTACACATTGCAAAACTTTTATATTACATAAGTATTGTTCCGACCTGACGCCAGAAGCCGATAAAAAAACTGTAACTTTTAGTTTCTTTCTGTTTTTAACATAAACTCGTGAAGTTTCATCTTTGTTTCGATGTGTACTTAAATCATGGAAAAGGATTTGTTATTCTATTCAACTAAAAAAAAGATTTCGGTGTGCAAAATAATAATCGTTTTGGTCGGTAAAACAGACGAGCTTTTGGATCCCCTTAAGGTAGCCTCAGATAATCTGAGGTAATCTAAGGTAATCTTAAGTAATCTGAGGTAATTTAAAGGTAATCCGTATCAAGGGTAATTTTTGTACACTATAACCACTAGTGACCTACCTCTCGTAAAAATATCAATTGTGTCGCGCGGTGCAAAGAGCTGCAAGCGCTGCGATACAAATAGTGATTTTTTTCTCATTTCTCAAAAAATTCAATTTTAAAAAATAATTTTATTATAATATAATA
>NW_021848835.1:0-2991 GCF_003651465.1 Formica exsecta | reverse complement strand
GCTTCCGAGAACTTGACCGTGACTTCCTTCTCTTTAGTCACGTATCTTTACTTTATTTTATTAATAATCTTTTATTACTTTTATTCTTTCTTAGTTATCTTTCCTTGATCTCTTTTCTAATTTTAATGCATTGCTTTACTCAGCTCTTTCTTAATCTTTTCTGTTTAACTTTATTGTTTTATCTTTTAATATATTGAGAAATTGGTCGGGTTACGACAAATCGAGTAAATTCAGGTCTGGAGAGCAAGCTGTGGCCAGGCAATAGGACCAGCACGGCCTATCCATCTACCAGGAAACCGTTCATTTGATAACTATAATTGATAGCAATAATTTGAAAACAAGATCATATCAGACATATGTTTATATGAACTTTTTCTCTTATTTTTGTGTCCTGAATCCCCCATTGCAATACTTCCCACTTTTTAGGACACACCCTGTATATTTTATATCTAGTACAAACGCGCGCGCGCGCGCGCACACACACACACACACACACATACACACACAAAAATTTATATAAATAAATATTTGTTATAATTATTTAAAAAGTGTCAATTATTCCTGCGCCTCCTTTCCTTTTCTTACACGCAAACGCTTCGCGCTATCTCTCTCACATTCGTGCGGACCCTTGCGCTATCCTTTCCCCGCGGACCCCTCGCCTACCTGATGCGCCGCAGTCCCCCTCTTCCTCGCGGCCCCCTCGCCATCCGAACGCACCGCGTTCCCCCGCGTGACATCATCCCCCTCTCCGCGTGACGTGGTACTTCCGCGTCGGTGTCCCCCCGTCACNCCCCCCCTCAGAGGACTTGGATTATAACCGGCCTAGTATCACTACTGATTACATTTAGTAAGTGCTACATGCCTGTAAAATTTCATCAAAATCGTGTCAGGGTCAGCCAAAATTTAAATACGAGATAATATATTAGTTGCGCTTTGGTTTCACTGTAGCGGCAAACGAAGGAATATGTATATAATAATATTGCAATAATGTTTTATTACACCAAAATAAACTAATAAAGACTCTTATAAATATATCATGCGAAGGAGAGAAAAAACAATTAAGAGCCAGCGCGGTAATTTGAGCGCATGTTTTATTACAATCAAATTACATTTTAATCTAGTGATGATAAGCATAATCATTAAAAGCGTACGTTTCGGTCCTTTTTTTGGACCATCTTCAGCGCAATTACAAAGTAAATGAAATATATTATATTAAAAATGTAATAATAATAATATGCTGAACAAGAGTGAGTCACCCATACTGTCAGAAGGCAAATGTTATATAATGAACCTTCAAGATAGAGAGAAATTGTCCAATAAAATATACTACATTAAAAAAGCAATTAGTAATACTAATATACCGAACTTGAGTGAGTCACATATGTTGTACAGAAGTTAAATGTTACAAACAAAGAATGTTCGAGACACTTGCCAAGTCTTTTTATATCGCACGATATACATAAAGTAAATATGAATACAAAGGAATGTTTATAAATGACATTCAAAGTTTCGGCAATTTATCGATTACATCCGTATAAGTATAATATAAACATTCTGTGTCTGTCTGTAAATTAAGGCTATTTTTTGCCTTTTAATGTACACCATTTCAGAAATTAAGCGTTTCTTAGGCTAAGGTTCATTATCCAGAATCTCAACTCCATCCCAATCAAAATCGTGATCAAATTCCAATATGTGATCGGTTAAAACAAAATGATTTATCGCATTCCATCTAATATGTCATGAAGGGATATCACGGAGAGGACCAAGTAACTTGATACGTATCTCTTATTGCCTTAAATCCCTCTCATACTTCAGTCTGCGGCGAACATCTGTGCCAGTGTGGATGCTGGTAATCTGTCCACTAGAGGCCACTCCATAGCAACGATAGAAGATCGGATTATTAATTGGGAGCAGAAGAAGGGGCTGCTTAGGCGAAGTAGTTTAGGATGGGCAGTAGTATAGCAATGAGAGTTCTAACACAGGTCCGAGGCATGCACTTGGGAGAGAGAGAGATAGCGCGAAGCATGCACGCGGATGATACGGCGTTCGCAAGGCGGTGTGAGAGAAATAGCGCGAGGCATGCACGCGTGTAAGAAAAGAATAGCGTCCGCATTGGCGTGGGAAAAGGATGACGTTCGCATGCATGTGTATTTCTCTCTCTTAATTATTGCACAAAAAAATACTTTTTATATTCACCGTTTCTATGGTTCTTTTGTCTCCTTCTAACTGGAGTATCACGTCTCATCTACCTCATCATTTTTCTACATCTTTAGCAGAGTGTGTCGAGAGAAAGATTTCAGACTGTAAGACTGTACATATCTATTACACAGATTTTATTCATACATAAAGGATGGGTTAAATAATTAAATTCACAGATAAATAGTAAAATAACTTATTTATTACAAGCAACGTGAAGAATATCATTTACAGCACATGTCAACAACTCGCAATCTATGAGCGATTCGCCGTTAAACATATCACTTTCAAGTATCGCTTTTGCAGCGTCGCATACATTAGCGATATTATTCTGTTGTAAAACAGTTACAAATTTTTTGAATTTTTCATTAACAATATGCGTATTTTCGCATAGCCAGTAATACATATGATCTATGCATTTTTCAAAATCGAATAAATATAATAGAGTTGGCGGTTTCATATATAAAGAATTATTGGATAATCCTATTTTTATAATATTCGAATTAGATATTTTAACCACTTCGAATGTTAAATCTCGGACCCGCAATGGGATTTCAGTCGATTGTAGAAGCTGTTCAATGTCCCCACGTTTCTGCATCAGCGATTTCCATGTTTCAAAAGGCAATATTATTTGATTGCCCCGATTATCGCCGAGAACCAATTCCACGCAAGATACAGCTCCAACGTTTATTCCAATGTCCAAATATTTGTAGGACGTCGGGGTTAAGGCGTATCGTCTTCCGAGTATATGAACCGCACGACGAGGCTCGGATGAAATGCTAGGGAGTAAAAAAA
>NW_021848834.1:0-258 GCF_003651465.1 Formica exsecta | reverse complement strand
TTCATAACACAACAAGGAAATGTAGGAACAACGCTTCTCGACTCGAAAAGATAAGATCGCTAGATACGCAAGTTTCCTTCGTTCGGAACGTCTTAGTTACGTACCTGTAAGTGAGATATACCGAAAGTTTTTATAACACATCAAGGAAATGTAGGAACAACGCTTCTCGACTCACAAAGAGAAGATCGCTATGTACGCAAGCTTCATTTGTTTTGAATGACTTAGTTACGTGCCTGTAAGTTAGATTTGCCGAAAATT
>NW_021848833.1:0-274 GCF_003651465.1 Formica exsecta | reverse complement strand
AAGTTTAATTAAACGGTCAAGGACATCAAGAAACGATGTTTATCATTATATTGTTGTCATCCATGTTTATCTTCTTGGTATATTATTATTACATACATTATGGAAGAAACGGGCGACTCGTTAATCTTTTATCAGGACCACCGGGCAATGCATTTCAAGCATATATTTCAGCAGGCAAGTATAAAATTTCTAATCTATTTACATTAATTGATAGATGACTCATATATACTCGTATATAAGAATGTCCAAATATAATAGTAAGACAATACTTTTC
>NW_021848832.1:31005-35683 GCF_003651465.1 Formica exsecta | reverse complement strand
AATATTTACCAAAAGGTCCTAAATATTTTTTATAATAAATAATATTCCAGTCATTTTTAGGTAATGTTTTCTTTTTAGATTCAACACTAGGATTTTTCTCTTTCGGTGGCTATTTGAATGCTTTTGATTCTAATACCAACCAGGAACCTGGTATTGTCGCTGACCATTTATTCCAAAATACAACGAAATACATTCTGTAAATTTAACACATCCAAGTACACTCTATTAATTTTTTACAAAATATATACAATATTTATCTACAATATATTCAATATTTCACAAACAGTCAACAGACAGTCTTATGTTGTATATATCTAGTTTGACATAGAATTTTCTAATAATTTCTATAATTCTACATGTGTTAATACTCTTCCAGACATATATTTTTTCATAATATTATAATTTTATTGTAAAAGTGAAAATTATACAAAAATCTTATGTTGAGCTGGACTCTGGATTTAAGACTAAATATAGAGTCTAGTTCGATATAAAACTACAAATAAGCGTTAAAAGATCTCGTAGTTTACACACAAATATCACATTAAAAGTTTTTTTATAAATTTTATCTATAACTTAAGACTAAAGTATACTTGGAACATATATAACCTAGTGTAAGAAATTGGCTGTTGATGGCGTTACAATCGATTAACTAGCGGTCGCGCTAGCAGCGCTCCCGCATGCGCATAATAATAGGGCGCCATAATTTGAATGCTTAGTAATTAGCAACTTAATAACATGTTATAAACAATGTATAAACGTTTCCCTAACAACGGCCTTGTTAGACAACAAATGTACGTTTCCCGGGTAACGAGGGCTGTTGCATAAACCTGTGGCTGACCGGGCGTCTTTTGCACGAATACGCGTTACAGTACGGACGTCTCGTCGGTTTCCAGCGTTAAAGCTCTTATTGCTTTGCTGCCTCCGTTTCTCGAGTTATCGTTTGATAGTTTGTGTGTTCGATTATTTGCTCTGACCAATTATACGCGTTCGTTTAAGTGTTTGTGTTAACTAACATTGTGCATTAACGATTTATCGCGTTCTGTTCTAAAATATACAACATTGCTCCTGTACGCATTATTCATCTGTTTTAAACGATTCCTTTTCCAAAAGCCATTCTCCTGACAAACTCCAAATTGACTCGCTGTCTTACACTAGAAAGTACACATATGAGAAGATGTACATGATATTTGTTATCAATATACATATATTAATTACAAATAACACAGATTAATGTAATGGTGAGTATATTTACCTAATTACATTTACTTAATTATACTTACTTCGAATTAATAAAGCAACTAGCAAAATACGCTATCAAAATAATGAATCACATATAAACGATATGGTAATACGCATATGAATAAACCGGATTTGTTAGTACACTATAAGTGGCTGAAATAAGACTGGGAAGCATATGAAAAACAAGTAGCACGCAATATAAAATTTTGTTACTAATCAATTATTCTTAAAAAAAAATTATTAATGATTATTTTTTAATTCGGACCATTCATTTCCAACGATAATGTTAAATAATTTAGAATTTACGGGATAATGAGAAAGATTACTTGGATTTATTAATATTCTTCCTTGCATAATAGATTCTTCATTATTTATAAATATAGTTTATAAATATTTTTAATATGAAAAATGTCATAATTTTTTAGATAACAAAAACTGTCAGACTCTTTTTTTGTTGACAGTTTGAATGTTTTATAAAAAAGGGAATCATATGCTGATCTCATTTCATTTGACTATATAGAATTATACTGAGCAATTTGAGGTTTAGAAAAGTTATATTCATGTCGTTTTTTTTTTATATTCAGCACGTTCCACTATTCTATTATGTAATTGTTCGAGAAGTTTTTCTGCTTTCTTCAATTGTTTTTTAATGTCATATAAAAAACTTTCAAAAGAAAAACTACTAAATGAATCTAAATGTCCGAATTTTACAACATCATCAGATAAGTGAATTAAATTGTGAACATTATAAATAATAAAATCTTTTCCATATAATACTTTTGAAGTTTCAACAAAATAAGTTAACAAATTCTTGGCATATTCATTGTTGTTAATACAATCACTTTCATGGCACGATATTCTAATAGCACAATGTAGAGAATTAAAATGTAACAAATAATTTTGCGGTAAATGATTTTGAAGTACAACTCTGGTCCTACATACAACAAAAATAGTCTTAATTCCGTTGCTTTCCAACGTTCCAATTCTTCCAAACTACGTGTTTTCCGTGCAAAGTCACTTGGTATCCATGTGGATATATTACATAAAGTTTCTGAAATTTCTTGAATAACTGCAGATGTAAATTTAATTGCTTTGATTTTTCCATGTATAAAAATTTGAAGCATTTTTTTAACTCCCAGGCAAACTAAGTGCATATAATCTAATGGAAATTGACTTACCAATTTTTTAATTCGGACCATTCATTTCCAACGATAATGTTAAATAATTTAGAATTTACGGGATAATGAGAAAGATTACTTGGATTTATTAATATTCTTCCTTGCATAATAGATTCTTCATTATTTATAAATATAGTTTATAAATATTTTTAATATGAAAAATGTCATAATTTTTTAGATAACAAAAACTGTCAGACTCTTTTTTTGTTGACAGTTTGAATGTTTTATAAAAAAGGGAATCATATGCTGATCTCATTTCATTTGACTATATAGAATTATACTGAGCAATTTGAGGTTTAGAAAAGTTATATTCATGTCGTGTTTTTTTTATATTCAGCACGTTCCACTATTCTATTACGTAATTGTTTGAAAGGTTTTTCTGCTTTCTTCAATTGTTTTTTAATTTCATATAAAAAACTTTCAAAAGAAAAACTACTAAATGAATGTAAATGTCCAAATTTTACATCATCAGATATGTGAATTAAATTGTGAACATTATAAATAATAAAATCTTTTCCATATAATACTTTTGAAGTTTCAACAAAATAAGTTAACAAATTCTTGGCATATTCATTGTTGTTAATACAATCACTTTCATGGCACGATATTCTAATAGCACAATGTAGAGAATTAAAATGTAACAAATAATTTTGCGGTAAATGATTTTGAAGTACAACTCTGGTCCTACATACAACAAAAATAGTCTTAATTCCGTTGCTTTCCAACGTTCCAATTCTTCCAAACTACGTGTTTTCCGTGCAAAGTCACTTGGTATCCATGTGGATATATTACATAAAGTTTCTGAAATTTCTTGAATAACTGCAGATGTAAATTTAATTGCTTTGATTTTTCCATGTATAAAAATTTGAAGCATTTTTTTAACTCCCAGGCAAACTAAGTGCATATAATCTAATGGAAATTGACTTACCATTCCCAAACTTGCTCTTTCAAAAATTGATCTTCCAATATGATGCTCTGCATTTTGTTGAATAACAAAATTTTCATCTGTCCTCAAATTTGCATTCATTGTAAGGAAAAGCATCCTTTTGCCGACAATCGACGCTCGCTTGCGGGATTGAAGATTGATCAGGCGTATTACGGTGATGCGCAGAGTATCCTTGAAATTATGAAGTTTATTATGTAATCCGGCGCGTAAGATGCGATGAAATAATGTTGTAATTCATTCGTATCTGTAACATTTTTTAATAACTTTAATAATGCTCCAGTAGCTCGATGAGTAATATTATATTCAGACACCCATTGCTTTAGTTGTTCTTTAAAGTTAAAAGTTTCATTTATTATATTATTATCTTCTATTATATCATTTAACTTATCTTCAACGCAATAGTTTTCTTCACTGTTATTGTCACTGTTGATATCAATATTTTCATCCATATAGTTTTCAGAAACTGAATGCACTATTTCACTCGAACACACTTTATCATCTTCTTCTACATTATCACTTATGTGTAAACATTTATAAGCTTTAAGAAGCCTTCTATTTTTTTGACTCAGATAAGTTTTTAAAATTTTTACGTAATGACATTTTGTAATTTAACACGTAAAATATAAAATATAAATTATATAAAAATTAATTTAAAAAAGATTAATTATTAAAATGCAAATCTGAAAATGAGAAAATATATAATATATATGTATTAAGGTTACTTTCGTTTATAATTTTTTTAAATGTATCTAGCTTTATTTTTAAATTATTTAATATTTATTTCTAGTGTGCTCCTTTCTTTTCACTTCTATTTTGATTCTCTATCCAATCCTCTTGTCGTTCTTATTGTCGTTATCCACACAAATTTCTCTAAGAATAATTCCGTTTTCTCTTTAATAGATATACATGGGTATATCTAGAGGTTATTTTCACATAAAAGCTCGCTTACTAGAAACTCTAGGGACATCTATAGTAGACATCATAAAGAGCTTTTTAGAAAGACATCTTACAAAAAGATAACTTATTGATATCATTTTCAAGAGAAATTAATGAGGTCTCCTAAAAGTCCTCTTAAAGAGTTCTTCCTCTCAATAATGCTCACTGGGTAACAGCTATTATTTAAATTTTTTATTCTAATGTTATATAACTGTTATAATATGTGTTTGCTAGTATATTATATAGCAACAGTAAACAGATGGTATATAACAATTATACATATAATAAAGATATAACAGCTGTTATTTTAATTTTTTACTCCAATGTTATATAACTGTTATAATATATGTTTGCTGGGAAGGGATTTATCTGACACTAT
>NW_021848832.1:19593-21913 GCF_003651465.1 Formica exsecta | reverse complement strand
ACGTAAAATATAAAATATTAATTATATAAAAATTAATTTAAAAAAGATTAATTATTAAAATGCAAATCTCAAAATAAGAAAATATATAATATATATGTATTGAGGTTACTTTTGTTTATAATTTTTTATAATGTATCTAGCTTTATTTTTAAACTATTTAATACTTATTTCTAGTGTGCTCCTTTCTTTTCTCTTCTATTTTGATCCTCTATCCAATCCTTTTGTCCTTCTTATTGTCGTTACCCACACAAATTTCTCTAAGAATAATTCCGTTTCCTCTTTAATAGATATACATGGGTATATCTAGAGGTTATTTTCACATAAAAGCTCGCTTACTAGAGACTCTAGAGACATCTATAAGTAGACATCATAAAGAGCTTTTTAGAAAGACATCTTACAAAAAGATAACTTATTGATATTATTTTCAAGAGAAATTAATGAGGTCTCCTAAAAGTCCTCTTAAAGAGTTCTTCCTCTCAATAATGCTCACTGGGAAATCAGTACATGTGTAAATGTAGTTACGAGCCTGAGGGCGCAAATTCTACGCAATATTATTGGCAAACTCACAAATAACAGATGATAGATCAGTACATGTGTAAATGTAGTTACGAGCCTGAGGGCGCAAATTCTACGCAGTATTATTGGCAAACTTTGATCACTTATAACTTAAAAACTATTGTAGCCTCGATATTTTTGTATTAAAATTTTTTACTCCATTTTGCCTCTAGAATACGCTACTAAAATATTGTCCGGAGGTTGTGAGACACCCTGTATGTATATATATAACTTTCAGAAAATTTTAGCCGTCGCTCATTGTTTATTAATAAAATATTAATAAAAAAAGTTTGTAACAAAGCACCCCCCATCGTTACCCGGCAGTAGACCGCCGCAAGTCTGCCGCCCGGCGAACACCAGCCGGGCAGGGGCAGAGGCGCCGAGCGCCCATTTTTTAAACGCTTATACGATAAACAACCGCACGGCCGTTATACGGCCGCCGTTACGCCGTTAACCGAACACCGCCGAGTGCTGCCATGCATTTTTCTATCCCGGCACCAGAACGATTCCTGAAATCCTCTCGAGCAGTACGCTCCGAGCCGATACCAGAACCGATCCTGAAAAACCGCATACGAACGAAGGAAAGTGAGATTGACGCGTACGCAGTCTCCGCCGAGCATTCTCGGCCTCCTCGCCGCCTGCGAAATCCTACCTAAATCCGACCTCGTCAAACGATAGCGGAGAGTTCGCCGCTAATTAAGATTCGGTCTAACATCCGAACGCTACCGCTAAACGGACCGTGGGCCGGCGAGTTCGCCGCTCCGTCGAGACTTCTCGACGCCCGATAGCAATCCCTGTCCGCGTACGGAAGCAAGGGACGGAGAGTTCTCCGCCCGATCGAGGCTTCTCGATCTCCGGTCGCATCCCCCCGCACACCTGGGAATACGCGAGCACATCGTCACGGTTTTACCGTGAGCGATTATAATCGCAACGAAATACATAATCGTATCACCCGATAGAATTCCACGCACCGATGAAATAAACACAGCCTTGTTGTACACGCGCCGATCGACCGCGCCCGATTTCTTGCGTATTTCGCGCGCCGTCAAAACAAACACGGCCTTGCCGTACACGCGCCGATCGATCGCGCCCGATTTCTTGCGCGTTTCCCGCGCCGTCAAAACAAACACGGCCTCGCCATACGTCGCCGAATATTAAGCGGTTCGATACATCGAACAACGCGCACCGAATAAACGCACGCAACCTGCACCGAACGCGTTGCATTATCCGCCGCGCGCTCTAATACCCGAAACACATTGTACCTAGACCATCTCCGAAAAAGAGGAATAAATAAGCTAAATTGCATCCTAAGCTTTCGTATGTCTCGCCTTTCACGAGCCCTGATCCCGACCGAGATATCCGCGCGCTCGCGAAAGTAACCCCGTTACAAGTTTCATAAATTAGACATAGTTTTTCGACACTGTATACATTTAAAAGGAAAACACGTGGCTCGTATTATATACAAATATCCTCCTAAGTAACATTTAAATAGTTTTAGCTGCCGCTCATTGTTTATTAAAAGTTATTAACAAAAGAAGTTTCATAAATAGGACAGGTAAACTTTTACAAAAGAGGATCCAGCTCCGATCATCTTGATATTGATATATATATTGTTAAGGGTATTTTCCTGGATAATCTCTAGAATGTTTTCATCCTGTTTATGTATACATATACATATATACTTTATAATATTTATAAAGATCAAGATCATTAAAAGTTGGTTTCCTTTTGTAAAGATTTATCAAAAAAATTTAATTTAAAATTT
>NW_021848832.1:4882-19558 GCF_003651465.1 Formica exsecta | reverse complement strand
ATATATAATATGAAAAATAAAATACTTGAAAAAACCAGTTTACCATTACAAGAGATGGAGCAGATTTCCTTAATCAAATTTAATGAGGAAAAGGACAAAGAGGAAGTCATGGATATAGAGATGAAGCAGACTTCCTTAATCAAATTTAATGAGGAAGAGGACAAAGAGGAAGTCATGGATATAGAGATGGAGCATATGGAGAAAGGGGAGGATGCAGTTGGATTAATAGAAGGTAATTATGCAAAGTGAGCAATCTCACGGATGACCTAGACTTTGACATATGTTGTCAAAGTCATGACCCTGAGTAATATCCAAGAGATTTTAGCCGTCGGATGTTTGTTAAAAAGTGATTAACAATTAAATTGTACGATAAGAACAAGTATTAAATGCGATAAGCTGAATTTCTCCGAGCATGAGCTCCTCTCCCGCCCACGCATTTACATAAATACTTAAATTTACAACTAATATAAAATTCATGATCTTTGTGAAATTGGAAAAGATCAGATTATCGCATTTAATACTTGTTCTTATCGTACAATTTAATTGTTAATAACTTTTTAATAAACAACGAGCGATGGATAAAATATCTTAAATGTTACTCAGGATCATGATCTTGATAACATATGTCAAAGTCAACCTCATCCGTGAGGTTGCCCACTTTATGCATATATATATATAATTACCTTAACTTCTAAATAATTTCTTTACTGTTTTGAATTTTAATGAATTTAATTTTGAATTTTAAATTAATATTTGAACATTGCTGTAAAAGTTTATTTTATAGATATTTTATATTCATTTTAAAAAAGTTCTGAAGAAACATATATTTTTTAAAGTTTATTTTAGGGTAAAATATATATAAAAGTTAGAATTTGTTTTAATTAATATTAACAGAAATTAAATAGGCATTAAAGGAGTTAAGAATTTTACAGTACCATATAATCCATTGTCAAAAAGCTTGGTAGAAAAGGGAAATCAGACATATGTCCAAGGGAGATCAAACATATGTCCAAAAAGAAAAAATACTGAATGGTAAGATACTACGTTAAGTATTTATTAATGTAAAGAAGCGCCAAATTTGTTTCTACCTTTAAAATAAATATTCTTCAATATTGTCCTTGTTAGGATTATTTAAGGAAATACTGCGTGACTCTTTAGTCTTGATAGATGATATTTATTAATTAACAGAACACAGTTACTAATTTATGGATACGAGAGTACAAAAACGTGATGCCGCGAGTATGCCGGTTAACGAACCTCGGTAAGGAAGGATAGCAGCGCCACCAATGAAAGAAGCGCGGATTGTACATAAAACATTCATACCAACACCTCCTCTCAATACGCGCTTGAACAATATAGTTAGACATTAATGTTCCTTAAACCGATAGCATCGATACAAAAATAATGTTTAGCTTTCATAACAGGCTTAGTAAGTACATCAACGGGCATTTGTTCCAAAGACATATAACGTATGCTGAAATTATATCGTTTTATAACATCTCTAATAAAATGAAATCTAATATTAATATGTTTAGTTCTAGAATGTACGATAGGATTTTTTGCTAGTAGTTGAGCTCCTATATTATCATTATAAATTGATAGTTGTAAAAGAAAAAAAATATTATGAAATATAAATCCACGCAGTATATTGTATCAAATATACAGGGTGTGTCAAAAGTCTGGATACACTTAAATATCTCGTAAACATTGCATTTTAGAGAAAAATATTTTAGACAAAAGTTGTAAGGCTTAAAAAGACACAATTAACGGTAATAGCTGTTTGACCTTGGACGGCGTTGCCAAGGTCAGATCAAGGATAAAATTGAATTTTTTAAATGGAATTGCCTACTTTTTATTGCATATTCTTGTAGCTTATCTCGAGAGCTTTTCAAAACACTATAATAAAGTATTTTTTCATTAAGTACTTTTTGAGTTATTTTATATCTTATTCTGACATATTTTGATATAAAAAATAAAATATCTCGTAAAATATTTAGTATTTTTTTTTTTTTACTAATTGATTTGTCTCATTATTCTGTATATAAAAGTATTACGGTAAGATTATTGAAAACTAAATATTTTACGAGATATTTTATTTTTTATATCAAAATATGTCAGATTAAAATATAAAATAACTCAAAAAGTACTTAATGAAAAAATACTTTATTATAGTGTTTTGAAAAGCGCACGAGATAAGCTACAAGAATATGCAATAAAAAGTAGGCAATTCCATTTAAAAAATTCAATTTGACCTTGATCTGACCTTGGCAACGCCATCCAAGGTTAAACAGCTATTACCGTTGATGGTGTCTTTTTAAGCCTTACAACTTTTGTCTGAAATATTTTTCTCTAAAATGCAATGTTTACGAGATATTTGAGTGTATCCAGACTTTTGACACACCCTGTATATCCCATCCTTGGTTGCTTCGGCAAGCGCCATATATTCCGCCTCGGTAGACGAAAGTGCAACCGTATGTTGTTTCTGTGATTTCCAACTGATGTGTCTTCCAGATAAAACGATTACATAGCCTGAGTAAGACCGTCTATCAATTTTGCACCTTCCCCAGTCAGCATCGACATACATTTGAATAGGATTTCCAGATTTCCTGAAAACTATACTATAATTAATAGTACATTTTAAATACCTAAGAACTCTCTTAGCCGCCCCCCAGTGAATTGCCGCGTTACAATCATTAAACTGGGCCAAAACGCTAACAGCATGAGCAATATCAGGCCTCGTTGCAACTGCAAGATACATTAACGCGCCGACTAGCTCCCGGTAGGGCCTCCTCTCATCTCTATCATTAGCAATTACTTTATTAAGTACAGTATCCTTGTCCATGGGTGTAGTGATAGGATTACAGTTTTCCATTCCATATTGCTTTAGTAAATTTAAAATATATCTTCTTTGAGACAAAATAATTTTATCTTGACCTTGTTGTATCTCTATTCCTAAACAGTAATTAGCCTTTCCTAAGTCTTTCACATCAAACGTTTTGGATAATTCCATTTTGACTTCTTTAATCCAATTCTGATCAGTTGATGCGATTAACATATCATCAACATATATGATCATATACAAGATGTGATTTCCTCTTCTGCAATGGTATACACAAGGATCGGAGATAGTAGGTTTGAGATTTAATTCTTGTAACTTCTTACTGAGTCTCTCATGCCATTGTCTTCCTGCTTGTTTAAGTCCGTAAATGGCTTTGTTTAGATAACATACACCATCATTGTTGTTGTTCAAGTCCTTTATTAATTTTCTAGCAATAATTCGTATTCGTTTTTCTTCGCTTTGATCATTCATTAATTCCTTTAAACAGTCTTCCAATAGATCAGGTTTTTCCATGTATACATCTTCTTGAAGAAATCCATTCAAATAGGCACCTGTTGTATCTACTTGTTCAATTACCATGTTTAATTCGACCGCTGTTGCTAATATCAGACGAATAGATTCTAATCGCGCTACTGGTGCAAACACCCCGAAAAGAGAGATATAAAAAGAGGACTCGAACTCACTTACGTACTTATTCTCCAGTCTTCAGCTTCACGCAGTCTTACTCTGTGTTTTTGCACCGTAATTCGCGAGTTAGGCACTTGTGCCACCAGTGTCCTCGCTTGGCATCATCTCCAGAGCAACCACGAATCGAACATCGGATTGCCGACATGAGACACAGAGCGAAACACCGTACAAAAATTCGCCACCCCTCCACCTCTGAATTACTATTGAAAAAAAGTAAGTTTAATTGAATAATTTTTCTCTTCCTCTTTTTTGTCTTGTTTCTTATTTAAATCAAAACTTTCCGAAGAATGTTTCATTCTTTTAAATCATCAACCCGTTTCGGTAATAAGTCTTAGAAATTTTTTTTTATATAATCATGTATATCCACCATTTACTTTTAAAATGAATAAATTTACATTTTGTTAATTTAAAATCAAAATAACTCATTATTAACCCCCACTCATTCCTTTAGTCGAAAGATCGCACTTGGTCCCATCCTGCGTAAAAGAGATTAAATTCTCTTACCAAAAAGGGACCACCGCACGAACGTCTGAATAACCAGCGTAACAGCGACTCAGTCGTTTACCTGCTTTTCAGACCTGTCAGTTCGTTCGACCCGATTCCAAACGCCACGAGACGTTTAATTTCGGGAAAATTAAAGATAGTTGTTGCGCCCTTCCGTCGACTCATCCTTCCTCGAGTCTGGACGTAACAGTTATTTCTGTCATATTTGCTGCCAGCATAACTAAATTTGCTTCCTGATTTATGTCCTTTTCGAATCCATCTTCATTATCACAACCCATCTCTGATTCTACTCTTTGAATGTCTTCTTCCTCTTCGTCCTCTTGGTTATTACCGTCATCCTGATTATTACTGTCAATGATAGGGGCTCCGCAATGATGGAATAATTTCTTGGGACGTCCCCGTTTTCCAGTCCGTACTATCTTTGGTCTTCCTGGAGCTCTGCATGATTCTTCATGTACTTGTTCATCAGCTGTTTCCAGTTCTTCTATGTTGTCATTTGGAATATCCACGCAATCTTCATCCGATGATTTTGTATTCTCATTGTCCGATATGTAAATTGATGATGTTTTATTAGGCGTAGTTTTATCATTTGATTGATAATCATCCTTAATATTTTTATAATAAGAATTTTCTAATACCTTAACATCTCGTGACACAATGACTTTTCGCTCATTTGGAATCCACACTCGATATGTCTTGGATCTATCTGATTAGCCCATAAATATGCCAATCTTCGATCTTGGATCAAATTTCTTCTTTCGTGGATCTTTATTTAAGATATGTGCTCTCATTCCAAAAGTCCGCAGATGTTTTAGATTAGGTAATCTTCCTGTCCATAATTCGAATGGAGTTTTTCCGTTTAAACTCTTTGTTGGACATCTATTTCTTAAATAGTTAGCAGTCGAAACGGCTTCTGCTCAAAATCCTGTAGATAAACCAGCTTGCAAAAGCATGCATCTGGCCATCTCTATAAGAGTACGATTCTTCCGTTCTGTTACCCCGTTCTGTTCTGGTGTATGAGGTACGTAAGGCGTCTCTGGATTCCTTCAGCCTTTAGGAATGTTTAAAATTTTTCATTACAATATTCCCGTCCATTGTCGGTCTGTAAACATTTTATTTTGAAACCTGTATGCTTTCCCACGTAATTTTTAAAATCTTTAAATGCCTGGGATACTTTTCCTTTTAAGAAATAAATTTCAGTCCATCGAGAATAATCGTCAATAAAAGATACTATATATTTAAATCCTCCTAATGATTCGGTACTCATAGAACCACATACATCTGAATGAATGATTTCTAGTAAATTTGAACATTTTTGCTTACTTCCTCTTTCGAATGGTGTAGATGTTAATTTACCTTGAAGGCATGCTTCACATATAGGCATTTTTGAATCTTCTTTGATGGATATCCCAGTTGCTCTTTTACTCTTCATAAGATCCATCAAATCTCTTGCATTTAAATGGCCTAACTTTCATGCCATAATTTAAACTGAAAATTGTCATCCTTTTGACAGTTAACATTTCTTGCTATTTCTTCCTTTTCTTGTATATAATAAAGATTGCGAACACGTTGAGCCTTTAGTTTAACTTCTCCGTCTCTTCCTATTATAACTGTTACATTCTTTCCGAAAATTACTTTGTTACCTTTTTCTGTAATTCTTGCAACAGATATTAAATTGGCCCTTAGATCCGGAACATATAGTACATCGCTAAATTCAATTGGTTTAATCTTGTTATTAACTAAGGTAGTAATACCCACATTGCCACTTGCCTTCATCACAGATGAAGCATTTGTGGCTAAGTTTAATTTTTCATAATCGACTGGTTTCATATGAATAAATTTCGATTTATCCTTGCATAAATGTGTTGTACAGCCACTATCTAAATACCAGGATCTTTGTCCTGAGTCTTCTGTTATTGCGTAGGCATCACTATTTTCTTTTATATAAAATAACTCGCTGGCATTGCCTGCGCTGTGTTTATTATCCCTCTTCTTATAATAACAGTCTGCAGCTCGGTGTCCTATCTTGCCACATTCAAAACATTTAAATTTATTGGGTTTTCTATTATCGCTCTTCGTATAAGTCTCTTTATTCGTCTTATCCTTTTTAATTTGTTTCTGTGCTTTATAATAATTGGGTTTAACTGCCATAGCTCCGTGCTCATCAATTTTCTTCTGATGCCTTGTTTCAAATTCTTCCAAAATCTTTATTTTTAAAGTTTCAAGGTCAGGCAGATCATCCCTTGATTCGATTGCACACCTAAAATTTTCATAACTTTCTGGTAAACTATTTAATAGCATAGCACGTTGCAAATCTTTATGTATATCAATTTCCATTCTGGCAAGTTTGTCAATAATTTCTATGAATTTATCAATATGCTCGCGAATATCATCATTATTTGATATACGGTGAGAAGTTAGACGTCTTAACAATGCCGCCTTTTTCGCAGGTCCTTTGGATGCATAAATTGAACGTAATTTTTTCCAAACGTCATATGCTGTCCGGCATCCTTTAATTTGTTTTAATTCTGACGGACATATAGAAAAGATAAGATCTGACTTAGCTTTTGATCTGCGATGTCCCATATACCAGCTGCGGCTACCGTTGTTGCATCTCCTTCGATGACTACAGGTCGTTTTCTTATTCCATTCGCATAATCCCAGCCATCGTTTTTTATAAGAAGTGCTTCTGCTTGCACACATCATGTGTCATAATTGTCTTTATTGAGAGTGTCTATTCTCGTCGTGTTTCCTACGTGGCAAGTCATTTTCGTACTTTTTAGAATATGCACTTAACCTCACTATTACACGTGCATTCGTTATTGTCTCTTCAACGCTTAAAATCCTGGGCCCATAACCTGTTAGGATTATTTAAGGAAATACTGCGTGACTCTTTAGCCTTGATAGTAGAGATGGGCGATACAGTATCGATATTTCAAGTATCGATACTTTAATATCCAAATATCGATATTTTGTATCGATATTCTATTATTCGATATTTCCACGTATCGATACTTGCTCCTTGAATATCGATCTTCGATATATCTATATTGACCGCTTGTGTTAACAATTATTTTTTCGATTTGACTGTTCTCTGATCGTTATTATACAAATTAAAACGGAAAGCACAGATTTCTGCATAATGCATAATGCATAACGCATAAATGAATGAATCAATTAGAATCCTTTATTTTTATCCCCCAGGTTGGAAATAAACGATTGGCCCATTTCCTTAAGGTAGGTTCAGACAGGACGCGACAAGCGTCAAGCAGTGAGCAGCAACCCAATCAGCGAGGCGATATTTTTTATGGCGTAGAAATATCGCCTCGTTGATTGGATTGTTGTTCGCTGCTTGACGCGTCCTGTCTGAACCTACCTTTATTCGTTATTCATTATACGTTATGCAGAAGTCCTTTGTTTAGGCAACGGTGTAATTTCATCAGTCATAAAGTCAAATATTTGCTTTTATGGTCTCAAGCTCATCAAAGATTGTTTATCGTTTTTTTATTCCGTATTCTCGTGAAAAAAACAGAGGCCCAGGCTTCGATTCTCCCATGAGTGTTGCTCGTTTGCTTTCGGGTGAACGAGCAAGTGTTAGTTCGAAGCCCAAACTTTGAGCCAACCGTGTTTTACCTTTAGATTCTATTTGTGATTTTGATACAGAAGAAAGATTTAATATGTCATTAACCGAAATTTAATCGTGGCCATCTGGAACGATTTAATAATTTAACAAAGAAGAATAAAGAATATCAGAACACATTTATAATCAAGGTGAAGATAAAAATAAGCGAATGTATATTTTTTTATCTAGATTTCATTATCCCTTACTCATCTGTTCCATAGTTGAACGTGTAATTTTCTAATTTGTAATTTTGTAAGTTATTCTTATGATGCATTCTGCAAATGTCACGTAATATTTTTTGTATTTAGGGAAGAGAAAACTGATGCATACGAATTAATGGATGGAATAAATAATGATGATATAGAAAAAGGCAAAGACGAAATTTTAACAGATAAGCCAATCACAGATTGCATTATTCAGATATTAGTTATTCATTTAGTACCGCAAGGTCTAAAAAATATTATGAAAATCGGAGGATATTATGACCTTTCCCGTATGATGCACAATGAAACGATAAAATAGCCGACAAACCTTATCAGAAATTTATTAAGAAATTACGCATATGGGTTAATATGCGGCGTATACAAGTAAGTAATTATATTGGATGAGTACAAAACTTTTGCATTTATCCAATATATCTGTTATCGATTTTTATTTTACAAAAATTATATAAATACAACAATATTATTTTAATATATTTATTATATTAGTTATTTTATTTTATTTATTTTTATTTTTTAGCGCTCACTATTACGTAATTATATTCAAAAAGGACATATTAGATGGGTTAGTAATATACAGCGTGTTAATTAAGGGTTGATAGGAGTGATAGGCAAACTCCGGCGTCAGAGTCACCGATATTGAGAAATGAATTCTCATCCTATATGTAAGTGTATGTCCGTATACGCACAATATGTTAATGAAAGCGATGTCGCAGATTTCGAATATCATAATTTTATTGCAATGTTTTTCTCTATTTTGACCGGAATACGACAATTACAAATTTATAATTCACGAACGGCCGACAGAGATCACCATAGTCTCTCCTATCGACCCTTAAAGTATGCGTCCAAAATCTTTTGGAACTAATTTTTTAATATTTTTTTGGTAATTATGCATATTAAGGGGATCCAAAAGTGACGGCCGAACTCCGACGGGTTAGCGCCCTCATCCAAGCGTAACTATCTCGCACACACACATATGCACGAAAATTTTATTTTGCAGATTCTTTTTTATAAAGCTTCTAAACTCACTTCTTTAAGTTCATTTATACTCTTTGATGAAATGCCGAGTGCGGGGTTTACTGATTAGGCACGTGCAGATTACAAATCTTTTATATTAAGTAAATGTTGACGGCACAGGCCGATAACTAAACTGTAATTTTATCATTTTTTTCCACTTTTCATATGAAATGTTAAACTCCGCCCCTCCTTATTATGTATACTTTAATTGTGGAAAAGGATTTTTTGATATCTATAATCAACAAAAAGATTTTGCAAAATAAAGTTTTTATCGGTAAAACCTTTTGGGATCCCCTTAAGGTCGCTCCACTTCTGGAAAATATAACCTAACCCAAACCTATTTCTGATTTAAAACTAAATTTTGGTTTGGGTTAGATTATATCTTCCAAAAATGGAGCCCCCCCGTAGGGGGGACGGAACCCATTGCGTCCACACATACTTTACAACACGACTTGCGTTATGTCACCGACGAGATATCATTAAAGACCGGTGGTCTTATGGGACCTCAATGGTCTTTAGTGTGACTGGAAAAAAAACTCGCCGCGCGTTATTTTAATTCATCCAGTTATTGTTTTATTATCAAAAATGTATAGATATTTTATATAACTGCCTCAAGAACATCAAAATAAACATTTTATTGTAAATTTACTGTTTTATTATCGACAATGCAAAGATTTACTTACCTACAGTACCGCGTGGCGAGTTTTTTTCCAGTAATATGCTAAATCCTATAAGACCATCGGTCTCTAATGATATCTCGTCGGTGTTTTCGATAATAAAATAATAACTGGATGAAGTAAAATAACCGTATAAATTAAATAATTCGTGTAATTATCTTCGATTCAATCAAACAGCCGGTAATGTCAACATTCTTCAATTACCTCCGGGCCCACTGGGCCCACTTGATGGTTACAAAAGTTTACCCAGGGCTGACGGTCTTTAATAGTATCTCGTCGGTGGTTATGTCAAGGTCAAACTCACTATTCTTTTATACATGTTCGAAAATTACGTGGTATAGGTACTTAAACTTTATTTGTTAATAACTTTTGAATAAACAATGACCGCCGGCTAAAACCTTCGGAATGTTCATCAGGGTCATGACCTTGACAACATATGTCAACATCACTATCCTGCGGGGGTGTAACCTTAATATGCATAATTACCGTTTTTTTCACTGAAAAAAATATCAGAAAAGAAGTTAAAATACGTGCATGCCTTGTAATCGTATATGAATGTGTGTACGTATGTTATAAGACATGCATGTATTTTAACTTTCTTTAATGTTGTTTTCATTTTTTGATATTTATTTTTAAAATAATTTTAGAAAATATTTTCAGACATCGCAGAGAAGCAGCCATTTTAAACTTCTATACAATAGGAACAATTCGAGAGGCTCAAAAAATAAGCCAAGTAATAAAATACCACGAACCAACATGCGAGAAACTATACGTATGTAATATTTCATCATTATTCATTTTACAATTAACACAATTTGACAGCAGATTGGCGGCAATAACCGCGCAGAACCTGCTGACAGACTAACAGACTGATTTTATTTAAAATTTAGCTATTTTACTGTTAGTAACATCTTTTCTTAAATAGAATGTCTGCATACGAGTCAATATCCTAGCCGGAAATGAAGGCATTATTGGGATCCTGTGCATATCAGAGAATATACTCTGAATTTAAGAATAGTTACAACACTTCTTCCTCGAGTTGAAATGTAGTCAGTGGTCCAGTGAGAGAACGTGTTTTTGATTAATCCCCAAAAGTTCTTTCATTGGAGCATTGGCTGTGCTCCATACTGGATCGAGAAAAAAATATTGAAACTGTTTTTAAAAGCCACTACTCAATTTAATCAAATAACGAGACACATCGATTACAAAACGAGAGAGTCTGCTACAATCCTGCCGCCAATCTGCTGGTCAATCAGCATTCTTAATCAATATTTTTATCAGATATCTTGTATATTTTGTAAAAGAAAGGAAAAAAAGCGCAAACTTACTTCCTCACCCAAACAAAGTAAAAGTATTAAATTATTATTGTTTAAACTTATATTTTTTAGAAACAAGTTTAAACAACGGTAATTTAATACTTTTATTTTGTTTGTATAAGGAAGCGACTTGGCGCTTTTCTTTACTTTTTGCTACAAAATGTACAAGATGTTTCATGAGACTATTGATGATAGTATAACAATTTAATTCACTTTTGTTGCAGTATCCCGATGTGCCGCAACAAAAACGGGGGACAAACCGTTGCGGGTTATTTTGTGCAGAATACATCCGGAATATAAATACAGTAATATCTTAAAAATTACATTTTCCATGACGTAGAGTTATATATTGACTATATTATATATGTATATATACAGGGTAGGCCATTTTAACATATCCACTGAAATATCTTAAAATCTATAAGTTTAAGACAAAAATGTTTTAGACAAAAGTTGTATGATTTCGAGGGGGCCGTAAGACAATACCATTGATTTGACCTTGAAGAGTTATTTGAGGGTCACATTAAATTATTTAAATGGAATACTATTTAAATATTTTTTATTGCATATTATTGTAGTTTATCTCGAGAGCTTTTCAAAACATTATAATAAAGTATTTTTTCCTTAAGTACTTTTTGTGTTATTTTATATTTTAATCTGATATATTTTGATATAAAAAATAAAATATCTTGTATGTGAGTATGTAATTATTTACAATGTATTTTTTTTAACAATTATTTGTCTTTTTTATACTAATTGATAATTAGTATAAATCCCTAAAGACCTCTTCCTTAGCGGCTAGAGGCACAACACATATATCAACTTATTATGTCCTTTGAATTATGTTCTTCAGCATTGACATTAACCATGAGATCTTTCAAACTTTCTTTATTTAAATTTTTTTAAGGATAATGACTAAAATCTTTACAGTATCACTCACAGTGATGACCAGTTTTTGCGTAAGAGGAGAAAAATACATTATGCAGAGATGCATAAAGGAAACGCTAGCCAGTCCAGCGGAGTATGTGGGACTTGCACCCATTAAGAAACTCCCCCTTGCAGCCATCCTCGGCTGTATTGACGTCGTGGAAACCGCTTGCGCATAACTTCCGGAAAACCGGCCGACTGCGCTTTCGCATCCTTCCCCTTTAGTCCGCCTCATCCGAACCTTGCTCTCAGGGCGCGTTCCACTTAACGACCGCAACGCTAACGAGCATCATGTGTCTTTGTTTAACTTTCGGTGAACAAGGATAAAATGATACCGTGAGCGCTGCGGTCCTTAAGTGGAACGCGCCCTCATTCCCTTTCCTCTCCCAAAGCCCGTGCCATCCCCCTCCTCAAGGAACTCTTGTCTCGACTCAACCTCTCAGTCTCAAATCTCCGACCTTCTCTCACATCTATCCTACTCATTCTCCCAATCTATATCCTCAAACTCCTAATCCACCCCCGCCCTCCCAGACGCCTATCCCAGCCGGGAGCGTCCCGTCTGACCACGTTGATATTGACCACGTTGATATTGACCACGGTCCCGATTGACCACAGTCCCGATTGACCACGTTGATATTTAAAACATCGAAATCATCCGTGTAATGTAAGTTTATCTATAGATTTACCAAAAATCCTAACTCTTAAATTTTAACTACTAGTATAACTACTAGTATAACTATTAATGTATTTTTTTTCTTTCTGTTTAAAATAGCGAATTACGAACCACAGAACGCTCCATCAAATCCAACACATGGCTCAATACATGGTCAAGTGCATGATGCATCTATGAAAGTAAGTAACTATATTAATGCCTTTAATTATATTAATGCCTTTCCGTTATAATTTTTTTAATACTTTCTTGCCTTTAACGGAATATAAATTTCAATTTTATTGTATCTGCTACGCCAACAAAATCTTTAAAATCAGTAAGTTCTATTAATTAATATCTCTAACAGCGCATGTAGATTCTGAAAAAATATTCCCTACATATTCGAAATATATGCTGCGTTTTTAATCTTTACTTTTTTCATTATTTTTTTTATTATGCGTAGGAGAAAAGAAATGATACAAATAAAGTTAATGATGATAATGATGATGATAATGCTACCGATTCTCTGGAAAAAAATTATTTAAGAGGTAATAAAAAGGAGGTGATAAAAAGAAAAAGAAAATTTTCTTCCTCCTCAGAAGAAGAATTTTCCTCCACGCCTCGTCACAACAGGACAAAAATTAACAATCGGAAAGTAAGTAACAAGAGCAAGTAGGTAATACAAACTACCATTTTACAGACAACGTAAAATTTGTAGTTATTAATTATAAAAGATTTGTGAACGATTACGCGCTATGCGGTAGATGAGTTGTCAGGGCGATATCTGCTGTCGTGTGACACGTGTAAAGTATAAAGTGTAACACGACGGCAGACATCGCCATGACAACTCATCTACCGTATAGCGCGTGATTATTCACAAATCTTTAATTAATAACTACAAATTTTACGTGATTGTCTGTAAAAAAGTAACAGAATTTTTTGTTCAGTTTAACCTAATATACGATTATTAAAATTTTATATTTTATCATCAGACATCTTATATGATCCCTTTTTTTTATTTCAGATATTTAAATGTTCATATCGTGACAACACGTTCACAGAAAAAAAAAATCAAATACGCCATGAAAAAAAATGCACAAAAAAAAAACAATACAAATAATATATGAAATATGCAATAAAATTTATTCACGCAGTGATTCATTAAAAATGCATCAAAAAAAATTCACGGCGTTGAATAATGTGTGGCGATCAAAAATCGTGAATTATTTATATGCAATTATTTGAGATATTTGACTGGCTCTTTTAAAATGGACCACCCTGTATATTTATATTTATATTAATTGTATATATTTATATTATATTATATTAATTGTATATATTGTAACGGTTCACCTTTCCCGTACGCCGCGGATCTAGGCTCGCCGGTGCCAGGATTCGGGAGAAGGGGGAAACTACAACTTACTTTACCTCGGTATAAGCGGTTTAAACCTTTATGTTTATTTAAGTGATTATCAACATCTAACACTGAGCTATATTATATGTACAATGCAACATGCGGGAGCGGTGCGTACAGAGATTCGCGTGAGCGGCTGTTATCCACAATGCGACATGCAAGAGTGGTGCGTACAGAAATTTGCGTACAGAGTTTCTCGCGTGGCTGGTGCGCGCGGAGCTCGGGAAGCCAGCGTGGCTCATGCGGACGTACCCGGCCTAACTACGGGAAGCCTGTAGCCCGGTGTAACGCGAGAGTCGGTTCAGGATCCGGAGAGTTGTACGTGACAGGAATCGGGATCGGGAACTGGTAACGCTACGCTCGCCGGAGCGCCTTATATACCGGCGGCCGGCCTCCCACTTACGCGAGTCGGCGCGTGGTGGGGTGGCCCCACGGTGGAGCGAGACACGGGTGTGGAAGTTTAGGGGCGCCATAGGCGCCGAGCCTCAAAACAGCGCGCGGTGGATCGGCCCGCTAGGCCATTAGTAACGGTATCATTACAATATATTTGTAACGATGCATCCTTCCACCGTCAATGCACCGTTACTCGGCCGCCGATCCGCCGAAAGTCCGCCGCCCGACGAACACTGGTCGGGCAAATGCGGAGGCGCTGAGCGCCCATTTTTAAACATTAGACAAACCGCGCAAATATCGAACCGCCGTTAGGCGCGCGTAACCGTCGAGAGCCGGTGACGCGCTCGGGTGCCGACCGACCGATACCGAAAACACCCGAGTCGCGCGCGCCGGTTCTATGACGCCAA
>NW_021848832.1:0-1358 GCF_003651465.1 Formica exsecta | reverse complement strand
CTTGTAGCTTATCTCGAGAGCTTTTCAAAACACTATAATAAAGTATTTTTTCATTAAATTGTAACAATGCATCCCTCCACCGGCAATGCACCGTTACCCGGTCGCCGATCCGCCGGAAGTCCGCCGCCCGACGAACACCGGTCGGGCAAATGCGGAGGCGCTGAGCGCCCATTTTTTAAACATTAGACAAACCGCGTAAATATCGAACCGCCGTTAGGCGCGCGTAACCGTCGAGAGCCGGTGACGCGCTCGGGTACCGACCGACCGATACCGAAAACACCCGAGTCGCGCGCGCCGGTTCTATGACGCAAATACCGTTAACCGTAAGAACAATAGGCGAATTACGCAAGCGCGCGCGCCAAAAACCGGTATAAATAGAGCGCGGTTTTAACTATCAAGACCAGATCTTCCGCACCGCCAGAGTCTGTAAGACGCCTGGAAACCGCCTAGATCCTAGAACGCTCAGAGAGAAAGAAAACGGGGTTGGAAGTACTGAGCCTCCGCTGAGAGTTTGCGGCATCTCCGAGAGCAATCCGTCCGAAACGTTTAAAGAGAGGCAAACGGGAAGGGGCGTACTCGTCCCCGTCGAGAGTTCTCGACACCTCAAATAAATCCGACCACCTGCGTGCAACGGCGATCTTCCAGTGGTGGGGAGTTCCCTGCTATCGACGGGTGTTCTCGTCGACCGTTGCACTCCCGAAATTTCGCGGGGAAAGACCATCCCGAATTACTACAGAACGCACTATACGCGCCTATCTAACACTTCCGCGACCGCCATTTCGTCATCCGGACTCCCCCTTGATACGGCGTGCTAAACGGCATCTGCCGAAATCACGGCCCGCGATCCATAATCGATATTCGATCGAACCGACGACATATCGAACCGCGCCGCGCATACGTGCGTTGCATTAGATGCACCGCACCCGTCACGGCCGTACCGCTGTACATCCGGCATCTTACGCACATCCGATTATAATATCGTTTCACGCATATTACATTATATAGATTCACACATACTCACTCGCTTATAATCATTTATACACCGCTCACCGCCGTATCGCCGTACAGGCGACCGCTTCACGCACACCGCTGTACACCGACACGCACTCACACGCTTGTATCATTCGCTCATGTATACATAACGATATTCCATTCGATACTCTTGCGCACGACTAATTATTATTATACATTCGCGCGCTCACTCACTCGTCAATCGTCTCGCACGCACACCAATACACACGCACACCTAAACACGTTCACACACATAAACACATACGCTGTACATATACACCACAACACGCAATAAATCAAGTGACGCGGTAGCGCCGCGACGCCAAGTATATATAAAAATTCGTTTC
>NW_021848831.1:527010-530771 GCF_003651465.1 Formica exsecta | reverse complement strand
ATATCTTAACAAAATATTTAATACGCAGTACATATTTTTTTTATTGTAATTTGCAGTGATAAAAAAATGAAAATGTTATGCAAGTGAAAGATGTTTATCTTACGAAAACTATTCAGTTTTTTCATATAATACGTTTGCAAATCTAGCATTTGAAAATTGAGTGGCTCTGTATTTTTAAGATTTGAGTAGACACCCTGAATATAATATATAATATGTATACAAGGGAAAGGACTTTTTAATAAGAATATTTTACAGATCAGGGATTTTTTTTACAAGATTTGAGTGGACACCTTGAATAATATATATTTTACATATAGCGTGTATACAAGGGAAAGGACTTTACGTGCATAAAACATTGTGAAGCATTTTTCACTTGTTTATAAGGCAAGTCCTAATTCACAGTAAGCTTAAACAAAACATAACAACTGAAAATCAAATTTAATTGTTTGAAAGCTTAAGTTCATATCATATAGTTCGAAAATGCGACAAAACTATTAAGTTAGCTAATCTATAGACTAATTAAGATTTGCAACCTTGGCTAAAAGTCTGATCCTACATTGTGGCTACATTTATCCTATGCATCTCGTGATCATAACCTAAAAGAAGGCGTTGAAAATCGCTGATCTAAAATTATTTATTCCGACAGGAACCAAAGCCAATCTCGCCATATTTCAGGCCAGTCTCTTGGTTGAAACGTTAACCTCAATTAGCTTGCTCTTTCTTTTCCATTCGACAACGTAGTTATAATTATAACATACAAAAATCGTCAGTCATCTTAGTTTGATATTATTTCTAGATTATCATATTAATTGCGGCTAGTATCGTACTAACAATTAATTAGGATTAATTAATCCTATTTAATTTCTTTTTTCTTGTTTATTTGTATTTAAATTATAATCTATAAAAACAAAAAAAAAAAAACATTCAACGTTATAAATGCCTTAACACATAAAACGAGCAAATTTAAGGCATTAATGAGACGAATAAAAAAAAATAATACGTTTTCTTTTTTCTTTTTAGTACTAACATCTGTCTTTTTAAACACGATATTTTTTTAGTCTGAAATCTTTTTTTCTCTTTAATGGTTTTCAAGCTTTTTTTGAGATTATGATAGCACATATTTAAATCAACCTTTTTAAGATTCTATTGTAGATAAATAGAGAAAAAAATCATACATTTTCTTAAAATCATAGAAAAAGACATGAAATTGCTAATTCAGGATAATTTAGCTCAAATTTTGATTTGATACAGAGCTGGACCTAAGACGGATTCTATAACATTGTTTAAGCAATTTATTTATAGTATTATCTAATAATTTTCTTGTAAAGGTCTTATCTATTCAAATGCAACATGTAGGAAAGAATAGCCGAGAGACAAATAGACCTGTAAATATACTTTAAAAATCGTGATTTATATATCTAAAAATACAGGAGAGTTTTATGAAATTAGATTTGTAAACAGGAAGAGAAAAACTGACAATTATCGCCAATCGACCTTAGCTTTAAGGATTCACTATCGCGCCAAGATATTGGGACGCATCTTCCCTCTTCAATTCTACAAGAGAGTCTTTACTCTTATCCGTTGTTTCGATGTTGAGTCAGCTACCAAATGTCTTCGCTTTGCTGGCGGCTAGGTGCGTAGATGGCTACTCTCGCGTAACGTTAGGAACGAAGAAAAGAAAGGAGGAACGTCAGCGGAAAATTCGCTCGCTGGGAAAGAAGAGTTATATAACCGGAATATATGTATGTGTTAATAATATTGTCCGCCGTGGAAACCGAGTTGTCGACGTCGATCTCTCATTTCGGTCATCTCTTTCGCTTCGATTTGTTGCGAGCCACAATTTTCATTGTTCTCTCTCTCTCTCTCTTTCTTCCTTCCTCTCTCTTCCTCTCTTTATCTCCTCTCTCGCAATTTGTTCTTCTTTTTTCCCCTTTTTTTTTGCTAAAGTATAAGCGTACGTATCTCGCAACAACTTGATCCTGATGTCTACGAGAGAGCATCGGGACGCGACCGCCAAGATGCAGCATTCGAATGCCATTCCCATTCTTCTTGGCATCTCTGCATGTTCCACGAGAGAAAGAGAAAGAGTGAGAGAGTGGGAAGGGGGCGGGGAGCGGAAAGGGAGGGGAAGGAGAGAGCGAGTAAATGAGACAGTGAGTGAGTGAGAGAATGAGTATGATGGAGAAAGAGAAGGGAAGGAGAGAATAAATGTGTGTATAATAAATACGCGCGAGTGTCTATGTATTTGTGTTGCATAGAAGCACTGGTTTAAAGTACATACTCGCTGTTAAAGCTAGTATGCCCCGCATAAGCACGCGCGTGTGCAAACGTATCGCACACGTCCGTCCGGCGTATATGAAACGCGTGCGTAGCCACGCAGGAAGCCGTATACAAATATATTTAAATATGCTACACATACACACGTATATAGATCCAACACATATACACATTATACGCGTGATGCGTAAGGTTATATATTCGTGCTATCACACGAGGGTGTTTACTTGTCCACTCCTTGGAAAAACATAGAAAACCTGAAATTTTCACGGATTTCTTTTGTGCCTCTAAAAATTAAGGAATTCTCGTGGAATTTTATTGCGAATGTGTTTAAAATATAGCGAGAAAAAAAATGAAAATTTTATGCAAGTGAAAAATGTTTATCTCACGAAAACGGTTGGTTTTTTTTTTTTTCAGTACATTTGCAAATCTAGCACCTGAGACTTGAGCGGCTCTGTGTTTTTCCTTGGTATGAGCGAGAAACGCATACAATAAAAATATTTTAGAAAGTTGCGTTAAACAAAATATTCTCTTTACTGGGAATTTTGGGGATAAAAATACCTGGAAGACCAGGAAGAATTTTTTTTTTACAAGAGTCAAGTAGACACCTCGATATCTTATTTTATATATATATATATATATATATATATATATAAAACAAACTTTTATTTCTTGCATTGCTATGTATTGTTTAATATGTATTTTACTGATATTTCGATTTTAGGTGGAGTGTTTTGCGATTGATCAAGTTGAATTGGACGAAGATCATCCTGAATCCTCGAAATTTTTATTGACTCCCGAGGATCCTGAGCGTTCCGTGGATCCTGAAACTCAAGCGCGTCTCGAGGCACTCCTTGAGGCGGCTGGTATCGGAAAATTGTCATCGGGTGATGGGAAGCACTTAGCCGACCACGAGGTGCTTCGTCGTTTAACATCTAGTGTTTCTTGTGCATTGGACGAGGCTGCGGCCGCATTAACACGTATGCGTAGTGACAATCCACGTACGCCGAACGAAAAGCGTTCTCTCGTCGAGGCGTGCACCGACGGAGACGTTGGTACCGTTCGGAAATTGTTAACAGAGGGCCGAAGCGTTCATGAAACTACTGAGGAAGGAGAAAGCTTACTCTCCTTAGCTTGCTCAGCTGGTTACTACGAACTTGCTCAGGTTTGTATCAAAACAATCATATTCTTTCTCTTAAAAAAAAAAATTCCAATCCTATGCCAATCTCGATATTGAATTGTGTGAAACGATGTTTTGAAAGATATTTTGTTCGAGTGCATGAGACAATTGTTATATGTATCGATACATAATTTTTGATATACACGTTTAATATCTCTTCTATAATGTGTATGATAAATAAAGTTTAATTGTAGAATTATCAGATTAATTTTTCATAAATTATTTTTAAAAAGGAGCCTTAAAAAATTATATGCTGTGGTATTTCTCATAAAATTATAGGATATAGTATATATATATATATATA
>NW_021848831.1:517998-526665 GCF_003651465.1 Formica exsecta | reverse complement strand
GTAGGTGATAAAGAGATTAGAAACCTTTAGAATTATATTCGCATAAAAGACTTGAGACAAGATTCTAAATTTTTATATTATATATATATATATATATATATATATATATATATATATATATATGTATGTACGTATAGTATTCTATTTAATGTATTCGTGCAAGTAGTTGACCATATAATTCATATTAACAGTTAATTTGAATGGCTGTAATATCACATTGGCACAGTAATTCTCATATTACACAAAAAATCAGTAGGGAAATATAAATAATATAATTAAACTTAATATTTTATTCAATAGTTTTAAATTGTCTTATTTCATATGTGTATTACTATGTTATAGGTTAGATATTGCAAGAATATCATTGTTTAATAATTATACATATACAGGGTGTCTACTTTCTGAAAAAACATGGAAAACCTCGAATTTTCAGGAATTTCTTTATATCTGGGAAAAATCAGGGGATCTTCATGGAATTCTAATAGAATTTTATTGAGAATCGGGGAATATTAAAAAAAAATTTTATTTTTGATAATTTTTTCTTATATTGTAAACTTATCGGCAATTCGTCGATAAGCCAAGTTGTGAATTATGTGTGTTTAAAATATATTATAAATATATATCTATTTCTCTATTTATATATATTCCATGTTTTAACAAAATATTGAATAGACAGTATATATTTTTTTATTAAGTAATATTTTTAATGGCAAAAAAATGAAAATGTAGTTATGCAAAAATGTTCATTTTACAAAAGCTATTAAGTTTTTTTTCCAGTACATTTGCTATACTAGCATTTAAGACTTAAATGGTTCTGTTTCTTTTTCGTATGAATAAAAAGCATTAAAAAACACATGCACTAAAAAAACTTATTTTAGAAAACTGCATAATAAAATCTTTAAAATCTTTTCTTTACCTGGAATTTTGAATAAAAATACTTAAAAGATCAGGGATTTTTTTTACAAGATTTAAGTAGACACCCTGTTTTATATAGCTACTGCTTTTTATTTTGAAAGTAAATATAGTTTGTCTTTATAAGACTTATACATTTAAAAGCTATATTTATAATATATTTATTTCTTTCTAGTCTGCAGTTATATTTTTGTGTTATAGGCTACAGGCTATATAAAACTTGTAAATAAATTTTAATTAGCTAAAACTTTTTAATTACTTTAATTAAGGCTGCACTATTTCTTCATTGCAGCTATATTATGACTTTAAACGTGAGAATTTTTTTCCTCTTTTGAAATACAACGAAATAAATTAGTTTTTTAAATGTTACAATTTGTATTTTAATATGGATTGATCAAATGGACTAAAAACTTTTTTATTATTTTACATCAATAAATGCATATATAACTCAATCTACATGTACCCTACAGTAAAAATGGATTTTATATTTAGGATTTACAATTATTTATTAATTCATAAACCTCTTGAGTCTTTGGTATATTTTATCACAATTTATACCATTAAACATGAGTCATGATATATGAAATAATCTTTCTTGATAAATTTTGCAATAAACAATTCGTACAATTATAAAGTAAGATTCATTTATAATTCATTTGCAAGAATAAATGAAAAATTCATCTATTGCATGTTTTTATAAAATAGGTGCTCTTGGCGATGAATGCTAATGTAGAAGATCGTGGTATCAAAGGGGACTGTACCCCCTTAATGGAAGCCGCCAGTGCAGGACACGTAGATATCGTGAGTCTGTTGATCGCTCACGGAGCAGATGTCAACGCTCAGTCTACTTCAGGTAAAATTACTAGCATTAGTTGTTTATTTTTTATTATATATGATTTTTTTAAATTACTTCGCTAAATTTCTATTTGCAAATATTATCGAAGTTACGAATTTGTCGAGGATAATATTGTTACAAAGTATTTGTATTTGTAATTGAAGGTAATACACCTCTTATGTATGGATGCGCCGGTGGACATGAAGAGGTTGTACGTGTCTTATTAGAAGCGGGAGCTAATGTTGAAGATCATAATGAGAATGGTCATACACCCTTAATGGAAGCAGCGAGTGCTGGTCATGTTCAAGTTGCCAAGATCTTACTTGAACACGGTGCTGGCATCAATACTCATTCCAATGAATTTAAAGAATCGGCATTAACGTTAGCCTGCTATAAAGGACATTTAGAAATGGTTCGCTTCTTATTGGAAGCTGGCGCAGATCAGGTACTAATAATTGTTTTATTTTTCTGTAGCTGTAATAAAATAACCATGTTCAGAAAAACGACGATTGTATATTAATAGAAAGTTTGTTCCTTTTTGTGGATTGTTTCTTTTTGTGGACAAAATACTGTGTTATGAAAGATTGTTTACAAATTTTGGAGGACACACGAATCATAAAATAATCCTTGCAACTTTTTCGTGTTCCAAAAACCATAAAAAAAAAGTAACTTTTCTATCCATGCCTTCAGCCTGTATCAGATTGTACATTGAAGATTGAGATTGAAGTCTCAAGATTGAAGTTTGACCAATCAAGACAAAGGAATTTTAGTTTCTTTTGTTCTGATTAGTCAAATTTAGATCTTTAATCTTTAATTTTCAATGCATATGGGCTTTAGCATTAACATCAGAATGAGGATTGTTTGTATTGGCTATATTTCTAGGGATACATTATAGAGATTGAGTTGATACTGCATTTATACTGGCATTTTCAAATGCCTCAAGGCGTTTGATTGAGCAATCATGATAAAAAAGTCTTTGTTCTGATTGCTTAATCAGATAAATAGATTCATGCTTATTGAAAGAGAAAAGCATTTAGATATTTGTGAGCATTGATTAAAACCGCGTTTCAAATAGTATTTATTGTGTCAACTAAGAGTGCAAAGTGTACTAAGTGTACCTAAGATTTATTTTCTTTGTTTTCTACTACAGATCTGTTTTCCAAAAACAGATTTCTAAAATTTAATCGTTTTTGGATCCATTAACCTAATCGTTAACCAATGATTAAATAAATGATTAAATAAGGAGTTCCTAAGCAAAAAAAGAAATTTTTTATACACACATATGTATCTTCTATTAGAGAATTATTTAGAAAGACTATACGCGCGCGCGCGAGTTAAAATCGTTGTGATAAAAATTCATTTACAACAATTTAATGTTATTTATTAATTCCAAAGAGTACTAATCTTGTTCAGGAAATGATGGGGAATTGTTGTATTCTTTAGAAGGGTCTTGTGGGGTGTGGCAAGCAAGATTTGCTTGCCTAACATCTATAGTCCAGCTACCAACTGACAAAAGACTAGGATCATAATATCTTTGGAGTCATATATTATATTTCTGTATTAAAAGTGGCATAAGATGTGAGGTCTGAAGTAGCTCAATAATAAGAGCAGTTGCCCAAAAAACAAAAAATTCGGATTTGATTCCCAATTCAGTCACTCGCACCTCACATATTTTTTTAGTATATAAATGTCGTTTTCCAGTAATTATTTATTAGGCTGAAAAATATGTAAAATGCCTATAGATACTTTAGTGCTTCTACTAGACCGCGTTCGAAAACATCACCCGTGTGCACACGAGCATCGTTCTATCTTTGTTCAACTTTCAGTAAATAACAAAGATAGAACGACGCTCGTGTGCACACGGGTGGTGTTTTCGAATGCAGTCCTATGGATAATTGCTATGAGTATGTCTAGACTCATATCATCTCCCTTACATACACAATCTATTTTACTTGTTTAATTATTTAAATTAAATAGTAGTACTTCCGCGAATTTTTCAGGAGCATAAGACTGATGAGATGCACACGGCCCTCATGGAAGCCTCGATGGATGGTCACGTGGAAGTTGCACGTTTACTTTTAGATTCAGGTGCTCAAGTAAATATGCCGACAGACAGCTTTGAATCACCATTAACATTAGCTGCTTGTGGAGGTCACGTAGACTTGGCTATGCTTCTGATCGAGCGTGGAGCAAACATCGAAGAAGTTAATGATGAAGGTTATACTCCGTTAATGGAAGCAGCGCGTGAAGGTCATGAAGAAATGGTCGCTTTACTTTTGAGTCAAGGTATGTTAAATGGTAAATATAAATAAATATCAAATTAAATGATAAATAAATATCATTGGATATAACTATAAAATTAATAAATAGGTGCAAACATCAACGCTCAAACTGAGGAAACTCAAGAAACGGCGCTTACCCTGGCTTGTTGCGGCGGTTTTCTGGAAGTTGCCGATTTTTTAATTAAGGCGGGGGCAGATATAGAATTGGGTGCGTCGACACCTTTGATGGAGGCCGCACAAGAGGGACACTTAGATCTTGTGCGATATTTATTGGAATCTGCAGCGGATGTTCATGCTCAGACGCAAACGGGGGATACAGCTTTGACATACGCTTGCGAGAATGGTCATACTGACGTTGCTGATCTGTTACTGCAATTTGGCGCTGATCTAGTATGCAAATTTTTTTTTTTTTTAATATACTTTTAAGTTGTAGTTTTTTTGTCTTTATATTGAAATGATCTATATTAATTTATTTTGTATTATAGGAGCATGAATCAGAGGGAGGTAGAACCCCACTAATGAAGGCTTGTAGAGCAGGTCATCTGTGCACAGTTCAATTCCTCATTTCGAAGCGTGCTGAGGTCAATCGACAAACAACAAATAATGATCATACTCCTCTTTCATTGGCATGCGCTGGTGGTCATCTTGCAGTAGTTGAACTGCTTCTAGCACAATCTGCAAATCCATTTCATAAATTGAAGGTATGTTGTATTTGAAATATTTAAGTAAAAATCTATATTTTTAATCTATTTTTAATCTATTATATACATCTATTATATCTATATTAAATCTATATTTTTTCTCTATTATATACATACTCGAATATATGCTTACAAAAGATTAATGTAATATCATTAGGATTGACACATTATTAATAATATATTGTACTAATCTTTCAATCTATTTTATACAACATTGATGAAGTATCAATATTTTGTATATAACTTTCATTAATATGTAATCTAATGTATTATAGGATAACTCCACCATGCTGATAGAAGCGGCAAAAGGTGGTCACACTGCTGTTGTTCAACTTTTGTTGGACTATCCTCATAGCATTATGATGAGTGCTCCCCACAGTGCTGCTTCTGCGCCTATGTTATTACCACAACAACAACAACAACAGCAGCAGCAGCAACAGCAACAGCATATAAGTCACCAACAACATGTACCTCATCCTCAGCAAACATCTACGCAACCGCAACATCAACAACAACAACAGACCACTGAGCAACAAACGCAAAATCTTCAACTCAAACATAATACACAAAAGTCATTATTGAGAAAGAATCGATCAGTGACTATGATGCCCGATATAAGCCTTACTTCTGCCGAAGCGCAACAGGTTCGTTCGCAGCCTGCAGGAGAACCGGCCGCTATTACCAAGGACGATACTAATATTCTCGATAAAGGCAGTGGAGGGTTCACGAGTTTGTCAGAACCTAATATTAGTCTTAGTCCGACACCAACAGCGTCGACACAAGGAGTAAATGTCACCGAAAGTCAGAAAAATACTAGACAAGAGCAAATCCTTCATAAACAACAAATACTTGAAGAATTACAAGTATGTTCTATATACTATTGCATATTCTCTCGATAAAATTCTTTAATATACACACAAAAACTTTATGAATTCTTAGATTACAATGCAAAAAGAAAAAGAATACTTCGAGAGAATGTGATATAATATATTTTATATTTTATCATTCTTTTTTTTTTTTTTTAATTATGTGATTAATCTGCAGAGGGTAGAGCGAGAATTGCAAATTAAGGGTGCAGGACATTTATTTACGGGTCCGCGAAGTTCCATTGTAAATCAATCCCAGCAACAAGATCCTAGCGAGACTGAGACATTACTACCAGCCATGTTAAATATTGACTTACCAAGTCAATCGACATCTCATGGTACTTTTTTAACTTTATTCTTTATTAGAGATGTTCATGCAAATATTTTCAACATTATCATTTTTCTTAAAAGGCTTAGTTTGCAGTACAACCGGTATGACCGGCAATTCGTTGACGTACCAAGGAACTAGCGATGCAGCATTGGTGTGCAGTGCTTACATTGATAGTAAGCTAATGGGAATGCAAGGTGCACACTATCCGAAGATGTCTGTAGCCCCTACCGCAATGGAAACGTTCCCTACAGATACTTTTCCTTCCTCGCCTCCATTGTCTCTTGCGTCGCTGCCTGCTACGACCGCTACTATGCCATTGATCACCACTTCCTCGACAACCACGCCGAGTCCGCCTAGCATTTCTACTTCTCCGACCATCATAGCTGTTTCTCAATCGCCTATTACTGCAAGCAGTGACGTTAGTCAAAATACTGCTATAAGCGATCGTCCAAAGGCCAAGCCTGTGTCCAAGAAAGAAGGGAAGAACATACGAAAAGCCACATCCGGCATGGGAATGGCGAAACTGCAGCAGACACAGGCCACCATAATGGCCGGGCTTCAACAGCAGTATCAGCAAAAACAACGACAGCATCCTTCTTATCAAGTGCAACAAGTCCAACAGTTGCAGCAACTCAATCAACAATTGCAACTCCAGCTGGATCAAGTGCAGGTGATTTTTATTCTTAGCTTTATATCTTGTTTCTTGATAAATTTTTAAGTGTGCATTATATAACTTGATTTAAAATTTTTGTTTCCTCATTGAATTATGACATTAGATGCGAGAAATCATATAAACTTTTTTCTTGCGTATGTCGAAATAAATTAGTTTTTTAAAATATACCATTATTTATTTGTTTTGATAGTATGGATGGCAAAATATGCCAAAAACGAGCAACGACTAATGGATTTTTTCATTATTTTGCATTAGTAAATGTACATATGATTTTTATCTGCATGTATTTTGCATTTTTAGCAAAAAAGAAATTCTAACAATTGATTGAATTTTAGATTTTAATTATACAGTTATTTATTAATCCACGAATTTCAAAAAATGGGTCTTATTTTATTAATTTATACTATTGAATACAAGTGTATGTGTGACAGCATATGAAAAAAAAAAGCCACGTCGCCTTTCTTATCGAGTGCAACAAGTCCAACAGTTGCAGCAACTCAATCAACAATTGCAACTCCAGCTGGATCAAGTGCAGGTGATTTTTATTCTTAGCTTTATATCTTGTTTCTTGATAAATTTTTAAGTGTGCATTATATAACTTGATTTAAAATTTTTGTTTCCTCATTGAATTATGACATTAGATGCGAGAAATCATATAAACTTTTTTCTTGCGTATGTCGAAATAAATTAGTTTTTTAAAATATACCATTATTTATTTGTTTTGATAGTATGGATGGCAAAATATGCCAAAAACGAGCAACGACTAATGGATTTTTTCATTATTTTGCATTAGTAAATGTACATATGATTTTTATCTGCATGTATTTTGCATTTTTAGCAAAAAAGAAATTCTAACAATTGATTGAATTTTTGATTTTAATTATACAGTTATTTATTAATCCACGAATTTTAAAAAGTGGGTCTTATTTTATTAATTTATACTATTGAATACAAGTGTATGTGTGACAGCATATGAAAAAAGCAATTTTAATAATTCATTTTTTCAAAAATAATACATGTAATTTCTCACTTCTAATGTCATTCAATATGATATCAATGCAACACATAGAGTGTTTCTTAAATGGTTAGCCCGTGTCTGTCGCGCGAGTCAACCTGTCAAGCTTATTAGTTAACTCTCTCGTATATACCGATCTCTCTGCACTCGCCGCTTTTTGTGTTTCGTGGCATTGTCTACGTACGTATATACGTTTTCTTATATGCATATATGTATGTCCTGTGTGTTGGTGTATGCCTGCTGCTAGTCGATGTATTCGCGAAAATATACCGTTATTTATTTGTTTTAATAGTATGGATGGCAAAATATGTCAAAAACGAGCAACGGCTAATGGATTTTTTCGTCATTTTGCATTAGTAAATGTACATATGATTTTTATTTGCATGTATTTTGCGTTTTTAGCAAAAATAAATTCTAACAATTGATTGAATTTTAAATTTTAATTATATAGTTCTTTATTAATCCACGAATCTCAAAAAGTGGGTCTTATTTTATTAATTTATACTATTGAATACAAGTGTATGTGTGACAGCATATGAAAAAAGCAATTTTAATAATTCATTTTTTCAAAAATAATACTGTAATTTCTCACTTCTAATGTCATTCAATATGATATCAATGCAACACATAGAGTTTTTCTTAAATGGATATATATATATTTTTTTATATAAGATACAACAATCCCAGCAGCCACAAACGCAACCACAACAATCTCACCAACAACCTCATTCACAACAGCAAACAAATGTAATCGGTAATAATACGAATAGTATTTTAATGCCCACTCAACTGATGTCGCACTTGCATCCTACACATCACCATTTGCATAGCCAGGTATGTGCTATTAAATTATTATTTATCGATATTTTTGTTTGCATTAAAAAAACACTTAATATACATTAAAAAAACATACATTTTTAACATAGCAACCGGCTCAAGAAATTCTTTCTGAGCAAATGGATCCTGAAGCAATGCGAAAGTACAAAGAAACACCTGCTTGCGCATATCTTACTGGAGCTCAAAAATCTAAAACTTTCTCCACTAATGAAAGA
>NW_021848831.1:510361-517890 GCF_003651465.1 Formica exsecta | reverse complement strand
AGAGTGTTGAAATTGGAGGATGGCACAGATATTCCAATTGACGATGCGTTTGAAATTTTCCGCTCCATCAATTTCGATGATGCAGTTGATAGTAAATATTTTTTTTAAACTTGAAAAATAATAAAATTTATTAATAAAATTAATTTTGTGTCTAATTTTTTTTTCTATACAGCAATAGAAGATCAAGAAAAACTTGAGTTAAAAAGATTGGATATGTCGAATAACAAAGAACAACAACAGCAGCAGCAGCAGCAACATTTGCAAACTCAGATAGTACAGCAAAGTGGAAGTTCTCATGTAACTCAAGAATATTTCACTAATCCTGTGCTATCTGTACCGTCAGTCTCTCTACCTACGTTACCATCACTGCAAGTAACCAGTGCTGGTGTCCAGATAGAGGCAGACATATCAGCGGGTTTACAACTAACAAGTACGCAATCGTTGCAAAATCCAGCGTTGAAGAATCGTTTGAGAGCTTTCGAGGAAGGTTTTCGCCAGGGTAGCATACATTTTCGCGAATGTATGCAGCATATTAGCAGTGATACCTTTCAGCCTCAATTGTTGCTTCAATCCTCTCAAATAAGTAAGTTCATGAAATGTCTTTAACACAAATAATGTTGTTGAACTTTTGCTATAGCGATTTTTAATTTGCCTCAATTTTCTTACTACTCCAGCATTTCCTACGCAAACATTACCAGCCGTGAGTGGAGCAACAGGAATAATAGACAGTATACCGCCTCATCAGTCAAGCAGTTATGCACAATCTACAACTTCTACCGCTAATCAAGTTCAAGTCGCTACCCAGACCCAAGCACCTGCTACCACAACCTCTTCAAACATTGCCACCGTCGATAAAAAACAAGTGTACACTGCGCCGATAACCGGTAAGAGTAAGAAGACCAGATATCCTCTTCTGTCTCAACAGCAATCTTGCCAGCAACAACAAACTGCCAGTGCTCAGCAGACTTCCAATTTTCCGACGCAAAGCTATCAATTAGATCCAGCGACAGGTGAAAATTATATGTTACTATAATTTTCGCTATAATCAATAATACAACATTGATCAATATATAATAGTACAATATATTGTTCCAATAGTCGGAGGATACACGACCAATCAAGTTCCACCTGCTCCATTCTCGTGTATGGATGTTGATTCAGAAACTGACAGTAATCACGACACAGCATTGACCTTAGCTTGTGCCGGAGGGCATGAAGATCTCGTTGAACTTCTTCTGAGTCGTGGTGCAGATATAGGTAAGGATAACGGTTAAACAACTTGATCATTGTAATATTTGGAGAAGCAATGTGAAGAAGATTGCAGGCAAATATGTGATAAGCTATAAAGATGCGTAATCTGCCATTCTTGTTGGCAATTAATATTTAATCTATCATTGTTTCCCCTAAACAATTTAATATACGAAAAATATAGAATTGTATAGTTATATAGAAATATATAAATATAGAATTATTAATAATTATTAAACACAACATAATATAGAGTAAATATATTAAGATATAATTTTATTGCAGAACATAGAGATAAGAAAGGATTTACTCCACTCATTTTGGCTGCAACAGCGGGTCACCAGAAAGTGGTCGATATTCTGCTCAATCATGGTGCTGACATTGAAGCACAATCTGAACGTACCAAGGATACACCATTGTCTCTTGCGTGTAGCGGAGGCAGATACGAAGTAGTCGAGCTCCTACTTAATCGCGGTGCAAATAAGGAACATCGCAATGTTTCTGACTATACACCCTTAAGTCTCGCGGCATCTGGCGGTTATGTGAATATAATAAAGCTGCTACTCAGTCATGGTGCCGAAATTAATTCTCGTACCGGCTCGAAATTGGGTATATCTCCACTTATGCTTGCTGCTATGAATGGGCATACTGGTAAGAAATTGATGAATTAAAGCTAGAAATTTTCTAATCAATAATCCCAATTTGCCATATGTGTGTATAAAAGCAATTCTATATATACTCATAATTTTAATATTAAAAAAATATATAAAATATAATTGATTTTACTATAGCGGCAGTCAAATTATTGTTGGATATGGGTAGTGATATCAATGCACAAATCGAGACAAATCGTAACACGGCATTGACACTCGCGTGCTTCCAAGGAAGACATGAAGTTGTTAGTCTTCTTCTCGATCGAAAAGCCAATGTTGAACATCGAGCTAAGGTAGCATATTTAACGTTAAAATGAAAAGTATAATGTATGTGACTTTTAATATATAATCATTTTTTCCTCTTTATAAAGACGGGTCTAACACCGCTAATGGAAGCTGCTAGCGGTGGATACGTCGAAGTTGGCCGCGTGTTACTTAGCAAAGGTGCGGATGTTAACGCAACACCTGTCCCATCATCTCGTGACACTGCCCTAACTATTGCCGCTGATAAAGGTCACTGCCGTTTCGTAGAACTCTTATTGACGAGGTAACTTTTCTATGCGTTTATCCCATGTTATCGGATTCTTTATAGAAACGCAATTTTGATAACTTGTTAATTTTGTTTTCCAGAGGAACTCAAGTCGAAGTAAAAAATAAAAAGGGTAACAGTCCATTATGGTTAGCTGCAAATGGCGGGCATCTTAGTGTCGTAGATCTATTGCACCATGCGGGTGCAGATATCGACTCGCAGGATAATCGTAAGGTAAAGACGTGCACAAATTTCATTAGTAAGAGATCTTATTTTTTTCCTAATCTCACAATCATTTTCTGTAACGATTAGGTTTCCTGTCTGATGGCCGCTTTTCGAAAAGGTCACATTAAAGTGGTCAAATGGATGGTGAATCATGTAACGCAATTCCCAAGTGACCAGGAGATGACGAGGTATATAGCAACCGTTAGCGACAAGGAACTCTTGGAGAAGTGTCAGGAATGCGTGAAAGTAATAAGAGCGGCTAAAGAGACGCAAGCTGCTAAGGCGAACAAAAACGCTACCATACTGCTGGAAGAGCTCGATATGGAAAAGACGAGAGAGGAATCGAAGAAGGCAGCCGCTGCGCGAAGACGAGAGAGAAAGAAAAAAAAGAAGCTCGAGAAGAAAGAGGAGAAACGGAAACTTCACGAGGAGTATAAAAAGAACGAAACAGCTTTCGAGGACAAAGAGGAGAACGGAAAGAAATCGGGCGACGAGGAATGCGATCGGGTGGATGACAGCGAACACGAGGGTGGTGACGAGAGAATGGAGACCGTGCCATCACCCATGAACAGAAGTCCAGAGGATCCTGATAGAGAGGAAGGTGACAGTGGAATAGACGCGAATAGTCAAGGAAGTTGTAGTAGCAATGACGTAAAGGCAAGAGAAAAGAAGAAGGATAAGAAGAAAAAAAAGAATAATACTCCTAATAACAACGACAAGAATACATCTCCGCAACGTTCACCCAAAACACTTCTTACACAAAACAATAATTTATCTCAAAATATAGCAACATCGACCAAGTCCCAAAATAATACTTCGGAAAAGTGAGTAAAATTTTTTTTATCTCCTGTTTTTTTTTGTTTTTTTTGTTTTTTGTTTTTTTGATCTGGAGAATCTCAGAACTGTTGAAGAGAATATTGAAAGAGAAATTTATCATGTTAGAAAACACAGTTTGCATGCAGATGTTATTAAATATTTAATATCTTTATTATTCTTTATAGAGAGGAGTATATTGATTGTTATGTAATCTATAATGATTTTTATAGGCGAATTATGACTAATATTGCCAGTGCAGTATCTGTATCCACAACTTCAGTTACGACCAGGACATCCACTACCGTCAGTTCTGATCGAAAATTGAAAGGTCAATTGGTTTTTGAATCCTCTAGGCATCCTGCTGATAGAGAAGATTTCGAAGCGACTGGTAATGAAACTTATGTTCCCGGCAAAGGAAAAAAATCGTATAATAATCAATACGATGGAGATGCTCTAAATACATTGACCAAGATAAGCAACACTAGTCCTAAACAAGGCGGAAAACGCGAGGAAGGATGGAAGGAGGTTGTACGAAAGTAAGATATGTTATGTTCTTAGAGGTATATTTGTGCAGATTTTCGTATAATTCGAAAAAAGTAATTTTATTTTCATAAATAAAGACATGTTTTTTAATACATACGTCGTAATTTTCTAGGGGACAATCGGATGACTCGGGAAGATTTATGAATTCGCCATTCCGTTCCAAAAAGGTATCCGTTCCGCCGAACGCTATTAGTCGAGTGATAGGCAGAGGTGGCAGTAATATAAATGCCATTCGTGTTGCAACGGGCGCGCACATCGAAGTAGAAAAGCAAAGTAAATGTCAAGGGGAAAGAATCATCACGATTAAGTAAGTATTGAATATTATGTTTTATACACATACACAAACACAAAAAAACTATCAATTTCCAGATTATCATATCTATTGTTTTTAGGGGATCGTCTGAAGCTACAAAACACGCTCATGCATTGATATCACTACTTATCAAAGATCCTGAGGCGGATATATTGCAAGTACTTTCAAAATCAAAGCTCAATGTCATAACAACTTCTTCATGGGACAAAACTATCACAGTTGCAGCAGTAAGCATATAAAATGAATCAATAAACTTTAAACACATGAAACAATTTAATAAGTTGATTGTTTTCTTATTTAGGCATGTAAAGCGAAAGTTGGATCTGTAAATAAACCATCTAATCTAACATCCAGTACAACTAATAATCAAGTTAATAAACCAGGATATCCTTCAGGCGTATCTACTGTAAGCCAATTGGTTCCTCTTCGTTCATCGTCCACTATTAAGCTTGCTAGTGCTTTCTCTACTTCTTTACCACGTGCAACAGCACCTAGACTCGTAGCTGCAGGTAAATTAAATACGAAAAAATATATTTTTATATCAAACACACTATAGGTTTTGTCATAAATAATATCACAAACATATGCACGCAGCAGAAAAGCGCGCGCAAGCTGTAGCCGCGCAAATGGCCTCTTCGTCAAACACCAAGACGACGATGTCGTACACAAGTGCAATCATGACTGCTGGTAGAGCAGGAACAAAGATTGTTGCGACTAACACGACGCAGACGTTTGCGGCGAAGCTGTCCGAAATCACTGCCTCGACCCACAGCTCTACAACGGTCATGCAATCCACTCACGTCGCACCTGTGAATAAGCAACAGAAGCCTGGTGCTCAAGTCGTGACAGTTATGTCGGCCGCAGCGACCGTTCATACAACCAACAACCAGCAACAACAGCAGTCTATAATCAGTACGTCGCCGAAACACTGCCGATCACTGCCTACTTTGTCTGCCCCACCGGCAATTAGCGGCTATCCCGGAAAATCGAATTACCCGCCTGGAACGAGCGCGATTTTATCATCAGCCACAAGTACCGTGGCGATGACAAACTGCTCGGAGAGTTCGATCGTGTCAACGTCAACCAATTCCATTCGAATGACATCTTCGCCACCCGTATCGTCGCAGACGCAAACGTTGCCGCCACCATCGCCAGCACAGCAGCAACAAACTGTTCGAAGCACAACACCAATTGTGATGCAAGAACAGCAACAACACCAGCAGCAGCAGCAGCTACCTAGTAGCACACCTCTCGAGTATTCTTTATTTAACGATACTTTCACCAAAGTTACGCAACAGTCGATGTGGGGCGGAAGGGAGAACGAAACTCAGAAAGGTATGAATTTCGCGACTGTTGCGGGCGGTGGTGTATCGTCAAATACGGGTTCCAACTCGTCTGCAGCTAAGTTTGACAGTTCTCCACCTCAGGTATGTTTAACATTGAATAAGCATTCTTATTTTTAATTAAAAAAAATGAGATTAGATCTATAATTAAAATCTGCAAAAACTTGAAAAATTGTCCGTTAACGGAAAAGTTAAAAATGCTTTGTATCAATATGAGTCATACTCGTGTTTAATTATTTACTCATAAGTCACCCACTCATAATTGTATATTCATTTTTCCCTTTTTTATCAAAGATTGTATCAAGAAACATTACAATTTATTGTGTCTTTAAAATTAATAAAATACGTCTTGAATTTTATTGGATAGGTGGATGCATCCAAAGCACCTGGATATCGTGGAGCAACAATGTGTTCTCCAGTCTCCAGCAAGCCAGGTATCACGGGCAACTCATCGGCTAATATAATCGGTAACGTGGTATCGTGTTCTGTACAGAACAATCCCATGCAATCTGCACAATATCAATCTTCGACGAGCTATAGCGAGCATCCGTTACCAAATAAACCGCCGGGAGGTCTAGCGGTGGCTAGACCGGTGATGCCCCAACAGAGTATCGACATGGGAACAAACATGGCAGCTGCGCAATACAATAGGCAAACGGTCTTTCAAGGTGACTTGTCATCGCGAACCGCGACAGCCCACCAACCGGCGGCCCATGTGATACCATCTTCTACGTCGCAGCCGGGATTGGACGTTGGTTTGTTCAAGACGAATAACGCCGGTGGCTACGAGCATCCAAATTCTAACCTGCTGAAGATGGTGCCGAACGAGAACCAGGGCGGCGCCGGTCATCCCCTGCTACCATTTCACCCGCATATGCAGAGCTTCGCTCAAACCATTGCACCAGCCACCTCTGTGATCAATACCACCGTCAGTATGTCGAGATTGAACCCTCGCGCTCCCGACTTTTCCAGCTCGTTGCATCTGAGCAATAAGTCGCAGGTAATGTTCAATCCCGCCACCGGATCGGCATTGCACCCAGCCAATATGTTCACGGCTACCGTGCCAGCGCCTCCGCCATCCGCAATGCAATCCAACAATTTAGCGATGCTTGGCAACTTCCCGTTGGGAAAGTATCAAGCGCCTTCACGTGCGACGCCGGCGGCAAATACCGGTATTTCAACAACGGCTCAGACACGTTGGCCATTTGCACCAGCACCACATACCAATTATCCTCCACATCAGGATCCCATGATGAGTCAGATTGGTTTCTCCAATCACTTGGCCAACATTGGTGGGCAACCTGGCGGTAGTGGTATCGATCTGATTACGAGTTTGGAGAACGGTGGTTCACCGGCCATATCCCCCACATCATCGGCGCAAGTCACACAAGAGATGAACCAATTAAAAATCGAGGACCGTAAGGTGCCACGACCGATCGGTACTGAGAGAGCCACATGGAAGAATTACTCGGCCGCAAACATGGGTCCGGGCGGAGATGCTGATACTATTAGTTGGATGCTCAACAACGACAAATTAGGTTGGTCTAACTGCAACATGGCACCTGGCATCGATAGACATCAAATATTCCGATCGAATTCCACTTACAATCAACGTATGCCCAACGTCGACCCCGAGCTTCATCAGATGATGGAGTCCACCTTTCAGGTAATGATTAAATTTTGCACGATAAGATTATTTTATCGATAAATAATTTATGGTGTATGAGCGTGTATGCATATACTTTATATAATTACTATACACACATACGTAATATAGATGGAGAAAGAAGGAAAGAGAGGAGGAAAGTACGTACACTACATTTATAATTTTGTGTATGTGTGTATGTATGGTGGGGGGG
>NW_021848831.1:484613-510196 GCF_003651465.1 Formica exsecta | reverse complement strand
TTTTTTTTTTGTGTTTTTGTTTGGGGGGGGGGGGGGGGGGAATATTTGATTCTTAAATTATTACAAGTCAAACAAATCTTTTTATAAAAGTTACATGCTATGTAATTGATTTTTTCTTTATTCATTATTCTTTCTTCTTAAAGAAAATCTTTGTACAAATATTTCTTTTTTACAGTAGGTTAAGAAATAGTTTACTACATTATATCGGACGTAAGTATTACAATATCGAGAATAGTGACTAATGATAGATTGATACAAGATGTCTACTATTTAGAAAAACTTGGAATTCTCAGAGAAATTTTTTGAAAAATTAAGTTATTCTCTTGGAATTTTATTAGGATTCGAAGAATTTTATAATCTTTTAATTATTTTTAATATTGCACTGAGTCCTTATATTAAAAGTATAGCCGTCAATTCGCTAGTGAAAAGAGCAATCACATTACGAAGGCGTAGAAATTCTTGCTAATAAAATGTTATGCAGATGAAAGTTTATATTTTATAAAAATCATTCAATTCTTTTCAATAGTATTTCAAATCCTAATATTCGAAATTTAAGTAACTCTTCACTTTTTCACTGTGATATCACAAGAATATAAAACATGCACATAATAAATAATTAAGTTCGTTTTACAGTTGCATACAAAAATTCTCTGATTTTATCTGGAATTTTAGAACTACTTCAAAAAAGTAAAAGGAAAGTTAAAGAAAATTCAATTAGAAAATTTGAATAAACACTAATGGCAATTATAAAATGAATAATTATAAAAAGAAATAAAGATATGCAGTGTAAACGGCACATCAAGCTTTTTAAAATTCGCAAAATTTCTGTGTAGCGTATGCGATTATGTAAATTACTCTTTCTTATGTATAGGGTCACGTGGATACCCAACAACCTTATCCAGCTAACGGAAACACCGCGGCTTTGTCACTTATACCAAACTTGCAATTATTGCCAGGACAATTTGGAACACCTGGCCTGGCGGAAATCCCTCCGAATGAACCGAATAAGATAGATCCACCAGCATGGGGAATGCCTGATGCCGTGCAAGACAAGCAACATCAGGTAAAATTTTTTCCTGATTCTGGTAAGATTTCTTCGATATTATATTTGAAATTTATTTCAAAAGATAGTATTATGTTGCAGGAAATTATGTGTACGACATGTTAACTTCGTTTACTTTCAGACGTGGACTAAATGGACTCATTAAAAAACCAAATCACGTTGACACAGCTTCAACCTTTAAACCTGACGATGGAAATTTTGCAATTCGTAGTAGTAATAGTCTTGAAATCGTTTAATTATTTGTAGGCGCATAAATTTACGATCTTATTCAATCCCAGATTCTTTATATTACATATCATGCTAAAAACATGAAGTCCTTAATTATTCAACTTATTGCTATTATTAGAATATATCAACTTAATTATAATGTAAAGAGTATAAAAGAGAAACAGAAAGAATAAAAGCCCGTCTACATTTCTATTCGCAAAACGTAAAGAACGCAGATGATGCGTTTGCAAATTGCAAAAAGTTGGAGTTTATTTAACTTATTGCGTGCCAATACATCATTCTGCGTCTGCATTTTGCGAATAGCTATCCATGTAGACGGTCCTTAAAATCAGAAAAAGGAAACAATAGAATGATAGTAATTTGACGGTATGATCACTTCAGGTTTGGATATTAATCGCGCGGACAGTCGCATGCTCCTATCAGTTATTAATTAGCACGAATCATAATTAATAATAATTGAACGTTAATAATGATTATTTTTTTCCTATTATTGGAAATAATCTGAATTTGCAATACTTGAAATATCTTGAACAAGACACTCCCCAGGTCTATCGCGATGAGATCTATAAACGCACATTTTTACGTTTTACGCTATCACTTCAGCTTCTGCAGTAATGATGATTAACTAGCTTGGAATCAATTTGAGCTTTTACAAAGCGGAATTTTTTGGTTCGATGATTGATATAAATTATGAGTTATTTACAATAAGGGCAGCTGTTCTTCTTTATACCAGATAATTAATGAAAAGAGATTATTGCGTTATTATTTAAAAGATTTGCTGTAATAATATGATGTACGAGTATAAACAGTTGTATAAATACTTGCTTCGTAATTTCGATTACTTCCATTGCAAAGTGAGGTCGAAGAATAAGCAAAAGATAGAGAGACATAGAAGAATCTTACAGAAAACTGTCAACTTCATTAAAAAAAGAAAAAAAGAAGAAACGAAAAACTGGATATTATTCCTTTTCCACCTTTGCACCTGTGCTTGAATCCGTAATTATCATTTTGCGGTATCTGACCATTTTTTTTAAAGCGTGGTGCTGTGCCCAGAACAGATCTGCTAAGAAAAAAAAGCATTTTTTTTTGCGCTAAACTCCCGATTACGTCTAGTCGCGCTGAGCGCGTCTATTGTTTGGCATAGCTTCAATTGTATAGATCTCATTAGTGGCTATACGTTGGTGTTATGTCAATAAACAATTGAAGATACGTACGAAATCAAGACGAACAATATATTATTGAGGTTTCAGTTGTCCAGCCGGCTAGGTATATCTTTTTTTTTATTTTTTTTTTACTTTATAGGCACAATTATTAATCAATCATCATAACGTTTTATTTCAAGCAGATCAACCGGACAGATTTGTATGATACTCCTAGCGAGTTTTAAATCAAGCACATACATACACATATTATACACACACACAAAATATACACGCCACGCGTAAATGACCATGTTCTTGAAATCGAATTTATCTAAGCATTATAAGAAATGTCACGAACCGAATATACACTGTATTAATAATATGTGCACCGAATTCCTTATTCAGATCAATGAATATTGTTCATTGTTAAAGTGGTAGTGGGCCGCCAATGCATAAAAAATATAGCTGTGCGTCCCTAGTACGACAGTGCTATTATAATATTATTGCTGTGTGGTGGTAATGTTTATTATTATATTATAGTTATTATATATTATACACACAAGACATAAATATAAGAAAGAAAGAAACAAGTACACATAGAGAAATGTTACCCGCTATTTCGGCTGGACTTAGTAATAATATAATAATATTATATAGATATATATTCGATATATATGAAATGTTCATTTTGATTGAACATTTGAAAATCTTTCTTGGTGGGGATTTCGGCAAGTGTTCAATACATAGCGACGATATAATGTAATTGAAACGATCCCCCAGACGCTATAAGTTTCAATGACATGATGATATGAAGCTCATGGAAATCATATAAGGGCTTTTTGACCTATATTCCAAGGAGCGCTTCAATTATTCTCTAAGAGTACATTGTTATAATTTAAAGCCTATTTTCAAATTTGATTTATGATAACTGCGATATATATGATATAAAACTATTATATGACATATAACAATAAAGCAAATAAATAAATATAACGACGATAAATTTATTCTCTTTTTAATCATATTTACTCCTATCACATGTTTTCTTCACAATTTCATTCAGAAATGTCTCGAGACCTCGTGTATTTAATTTTTATTTCTATTTTTCTTTGAATGTACATTTTATTCATATAAATGGCTCTTTTATTATTTGTAATTTTTTTTATTAATAAACCTTTCACAAACGGATGCAGAAAGTTTCAATTTCAAAGTTGCAAGATTATAAATTTTTATTATTTTTATTTGCGCAATTACTTATTTTAAAGATCTTGATGGTTTCTTATTGACGTTAGAAGTGAGAAATCAATGAGTTTTTTCTTGCAAAATAAATATCCAGACGCAAAATACGTCCAAAAAACATTTCGAAGCTGTCTTAAGAACTTGTGTTGCCAAAGTAAGTTTTTTTTTTAATACGATTAATATCGTGTGTTCGATAATATGGTTCGATCATATAACTTTCTCTGCTAAAATATATAACGATTAATAATTTTAACAGGTTTTATTTATTTATTTTGTAAGATTATAAAATCTCGTTCATTTTATTGATTTTTATGGGAAGGAAAATAAATACAACAGTTTTATTATAGAAAAACGTTTAATTTAAGAGATAAGCTTATACGTTAATAATACCGAAGAAACAGGAAACTTACAAAGTCTGTAATAGAGAACAATTTTATATATATAATAGTCATATTACATTAAATAACAAATTATAAAAAAAATGTATATAATATTTACGATTTTGTTACTTTGCTGTATCATTGAAAATGTTAAAACATTTAATCGTGATGTAACATAAATTACATCTCCAATCGAACATATAATCTTTTTGTTTTATCATCGATTCAGTTGATACGATAACAATCGCAATTTATAGTAAAAATAATAAATATTTATACGTGACAGAGTATATTCATATAGAAATTTACTGTACTGCACAAAAAAAGTTGTTTCTTTCTTTCTCTGAATCGATTCTTACGTATAATCGTCACTATATAAAAAATATATTTGTATAACAAATATATTTTTAAATGTATATAATATTACATGATAACGGTTCTCGAATAACATATCTTGTAATCATATACAAAATACCTTTTAGACTTCCTTTTAAGTAGCTAACGCGCGCACAAGTAAATAGTAATTAAGTAAAAATATATAAATCCCAAAAAATTAATTCATCATGAATGAACAATAATTATATGCATGATAATTTAAAAAAATTAATTCATTTAATGTCCGATATTATATTCGTTATTGTGTACATCGTCGATCACAAAAAATCCAAGTTTCCAAAGATTTGTGAAATCACGCGAATCGGGACATCTGGAAATCCTTTAGTTATTCACACATACTCGCGTATGTATATATATATATATATATACACTCATAAAAAAACAATATATATATATATATATATATCAAATATAAATAAAAGGAAAGGAGAATTCACGAAGCATAATACCTAATCTGCCTTTTGCCCATCGTTCAGCAAAAAAAAGTGATAGATAAAGGTTTGTACAAAACGAAAAATAATTCTCGTGTATGTGTGTGGTCTAATCTTATTAAATCACTATCTGTTAGTGTAAGGAACCAAATGCTATTTCGAACTTTCTGCGAATTATCGCTGTAGCGAGAGTGTCCCTGCAACGAAACGATTCTTCTAGAATTGTCTCTCTTATATATATATAACAGAATAATGTAAAATAAAATCTTATATGCATGTTTAGAAATGTATTATATATGTTTACTTATCGTGTTCATCTCTCTCTTTCTCTCTTCCTTTCTTTTTCTTCTTCTCATGCGCACACATACATACTTTAACATATTTCATATTTGCAATTATATATTTCAAACATTACTCACACAATGCAACAGCATTGAATCAAAGTAAGTTTACGTCCATTGTAATTATATATATAATAAACTTGTACACACAACCGCATTTTCTATTTCTTACAGATATACGTTGCAATAATGACTTTGACAGAACCGTTCTTTTGTTGTGTATACAAAACGTTTTAACCTGCACCTAGTTTTCGCATTATTCTTATACATGTTCTTTTTCATAATTTATATGATCACACACATGTGTTTTCGTTCATTTATGCATCTGCAGCTGCAGATTAATAACGGTTTGTCAAACATTATTGCATCTTTTTATTTTAATCTTGTAAATTCGCTATTCTATTTTTTTTCTTCTGGCTCATATAAAAATAACATGCAATGCGAAGCTATCCAACATTGCTTTGTACATTCGCCCGTGCTCCAATAAAACAAAGTTGAACTTAACGAATCTAAAGAGAGTGTTCTTATTGCAAAACTATGATGATTATTTGTATTATCGGGACGCGAAAAGCTATTAATATAACTTAATGGTAGAATGTGAGTGTGATTGCGCCAACATGTCGGCCGATAAAGATTTCATAAGAAATAGAGGTCTTATTTATTTATTAAAAATTCGATTAATCTTTCTTTTTAATGTGAATAATTCTTGCAAATATGTTTTATAATTAAATAAAAAAATGCATTAAATAAAACTGTTCCGTTTATAATAGAAATACACCATTTGTAATGAACTATCATTCCTCTCTTTCTCAAATTTGTAATGAAAGAAGATCTCGACTAATATTAGCGATTCTAATCATAATGACAGAAATAGCAATGCATGTAATATAAAACTAATATTAGTATTTAATTTTTAATTAATACTAGCATAGTATTAATGTATAATTTGTCAATATGTTGTTTTATATCATTAAATGAAGTATTAATTCTATTATTATTCACCAAAGTATTCTCAAATTAAAAATCACAAAAAAGCTATTTGGGGCTCAAATTGTTATAGATTTACAGTTCCAACAAAGACATTTTCCATGTTATTCCGTTCATGTGTACTTAAAATGTAATTACATGCATTTTGATAATAAAAGACATGTGCACACTAGTGCACATTAGTGCATCCAATTAAATTCGCTATTAGTTTCTATCTGTCATTTTAGTTGCATTTTCTACATTTCTTGTTTTTTTTTTTTTTCTTCGTTTATCTTCTTTCATATAATTGTTTCACTTTAATTAAATACGATGAGTGTAAGACCATGCAGCCAAAATGAGCAAATCTGAATCATTTAGAACATTACATTAGATGCAATAAATCGCGATTTTTATCAACTGGGGTTTAATACATTTAAGATTAATCTCATTTACACATTATCGCACAATTAGGACAAAATGTTGTGTCACACTCTCGCTATGTTTGAAACATCGATATATACATTTTACGAGTATAAAGTAGATTAAATAGACTACATAATTCATATTGTAGAATAGTACATTAAGCTACACACAAGCAGTTTTGATCATTTTCATATATGATCTTCATATAGACAGAAACAATTATTAGTTGTGTTATTAAAATGCGACTCGAGGGTGATACATTTCATGTATAAGACTAATGATACCTTATGTACATTATCATGGGCACTGCAAATTTGCATTAAATAACATTATTTAAAATAATCATTTAAAAACAAGGAAAATATGGAATTTTGTGCTTAACAAATCCCTTGATCTGTTACTTGAACGTAAAAAAAATTTCGAAAAAAATTCCGACTAAATAAACATTATTATATGTATGTGCATTGGGCTCTGTCTACATGTAATAATTAACATATATCTTGCTTCGTAACCGAGCCGATAAAAATTGCACTGTTTATCATCCTATACAAATAATCTCAACAAACTTTGATAAAAATTGATAAAGAAACAGTGATCGAAACTAACCACTACGTTCGGGCATAGCTCCAATTCAATGCTGTTCAGCACTATAAGAATTACTCGCCCATTTCGCATCATTATTTTGACCGTCAGTATCAGCGTCTGCTCCCTCCGACAGATCGTCATCCGCACCTGAATAACAAAAAAAATATTAAATAATTAATAAATCAATAGGTTATACATAAAATTATCAGAGCACGAGTTTAAAAAAAAATGAAACTTGGTATCTGGGGAAAAAAAAGAAAAAAACAACTTACATGTTTCTTCTTCTTCATCCTCCTCTTCTTCTCCTGAAGAAGAGTCGCTATCACTATCTGTGCTCTCGGAATTTGCCGAGAGGGAACACTGATCATAATCTTCAGGTTCGGAATAGACCTCCGCACCGGGAAAAATATATCTACCTGGCGCCAACTGGTAATACGAATTTTCTGCAAAGGATTACAATTAATATTTGTATAATTTATTCGAAAGTGTTAAAGTATTTGTCAAAATAACATACCTGGTAACCTAACGGCGAGGCTCTCTCGAGTTTTTGGTTGCCAGCAATGTCTTTCTAAACTTCTATTCTTCAATTCAGCAATATCAAACTTCTCCTCCGTGCTATCGACACTATTACAACTGTCACCTATACCAGAATCCAAGATGGAATCCACCGATGCTTGCCTCGGCTTAGGTGTTAATTTGTCTGTTTCGACAGTATCCATCATTACGGTATTGTCATACTTGTTTGATTTTCCACAATTGTCTAGCGATTTATATGATAAAGTATTTTCGCTTATGATAGCTTCCGAAGAAAGGGACAATGTTACTGGCACCACTTGACATTCCTTGAAATTCTTTTTAGACATTGATGCAACATGAAATCTATTTTCTAATGAAGTCATTGCACATTCAACATTCATTTTTGCCGGTGATATGGAACTTTTCGATTCACATGAGCTACCAAAATTCATCCTTTTGGAACTGTTTTCTACACTGGTATCACCTGATCGTCTCTTTGGACTCTCTTCGAAAAGATTGAAGCTTTCCTCTGCATCTTTGACACATTGACCAGTATGGAAAGACGATATACAGACATTGATGTTTTCTGTATGGTGTAATATTGCATTAGTAGTCTTCAGTAGGCCGTTTTGATTTTCAGTCGTGGGTACGTTTTGAGGCTTAAAATCAACTTCTATACTATCTCGTGACAGTTCAGTGTTACTTGTTGTATCTTGATTCTGTTCCCACATGTCGGACGAATAGCGCAATGACAGAAGTTGTGAAGCTTCTTTCAAGATTTTATCATACCAACAGACTTCATTATAAGTGTCACCCAACCTGCCATAATGCCAATAGATTGCGATTTTAATTATCATAATTAAAATTAATCATAGCATTGAATATTAATTAAATAAAAATTTATTATATATATGTGCGCATTTATGGTAATATTTATATCACATGCACATAAAACTTTAATGTATAAAAGATTAAATAACACTAAAACATATTTTGCACAAACAGGATGTCTAGTCAAAGATTGTAAAAAAAATTCCCTGAAAACTGTCTGATCTTCCAGGTATTTTTATTAAAAATTTCTGGTAAGAAAGTTATTTTAAAGATTATGTACAATTTTTTAAAGTAAGATTTTTTTATTATATGCGTTTTCATTTTATTTATAGAAAAAATACAGAGGTATTTAAGTTTCAAGTGCTAGATTTGCAAATGTATTGAAAAAAAATTGAATAGTTTTCATAAATATATATTTTTTTTGTTAAGACATTCAATATATAAACAGAGACAGATATATATTCAATATATTCAATATATAAACAGAGACAGATATATATATATTTGTAATATATTTTAAACACAATTCACAACTTGGCTTATCGGTAGATTGCCGATAGCTTATAATATAAGAGCAAAATTAACAGAGAATTTTTAAAAAAATTTTCCGAGTCCCAATAAAAATTCCTGAGAATTTCAAGTTTTTCATGTTTTTTCCAGGAAGCAGACACCCTGTTAAAGTCCTTTCATATAAAAAATAGATTATAAACTTCTTACTTACAAATGGCATATTTGATTTATAATAATGTCACCATCGCCTAATAGCTCAATGTCGAATTTGAGATGTGGCAATGGTTCTCGGTTAATGAGAATCTGTGGCACATGCGACGGAATGGACGATGGAATTAGAGCTACCGGCCGAACCTTCAAGGACGAACCAATAACGATTAGAAGATCACAATCGTCTTTGTCTTTGGCCATTGCATCGTGAAAAGCGTCTGGAAGTCCTTCACCGAAGAAAACGATATCTGGCTTCATTATACCTTGCGATACCAAGTCTGAAAATTTAAAGACAAAATTTAATTTAATTAAATAGTAATTACTTTTTTTAACTTAATGGATAATTTTCTCAAAATGGCGTTTTTTTTTTTTGCTCAATCGTAACACACAATACTGTCAAATTGAGGAAATGATAAACGACAAAAACCGTTGCTCTAAATAGCCACGAAACACGGCACTCACGTAAGTAAGTGCAATCTTATAAGTTTACCTTTATGTGCTTATTAACAAGCGAAGCTTTATTCGCAGTTACGATTGATGTACCGACTTATGTGTTGGATCAGTAACTTCATTTAGTTTGAGACGTAGAAGAGTAGATAACGTTCTCTCATTGGCCATCAACTCGCGACACTATAGCAAAGGCTTAAATAACGGAAAACTATCACTAAAGATAGCTAACTCTCCATATCATATTGAAATTGATAAGCCGTTACGAAAGACTGCAAATAAATAACTATCAGCAAGAATTATACAAAAACAAATTTCTTTATTTACCTCTGTAATTCTCGCTGCAATTAATTTCGGATAGAGAAGGCAACGCGTTGACACGGCATTTCGGGCATGTAGGTATCCTTTGTGTGAAGATATCTTCCCTAACATCATCTGCTTTCACTTGGTATTTACATCTTGTACATGATGCAGTGGCAAAAGAGCCTTTAATAAAAAATATTAAATAATTATAAAACACTAAGTACATAACGTAAACTGCATACATTTTTAAACAATTTATTGTAAATCTGCTTGAAATTGGCCATGATAAATAATGTTCCATTATCTATTTTTATTCTAGAATCTTAGAAAAAAAATTTTTCAGATTCTTATATCAAACTTTCTATCTCAATCATAAAACATATATTGATTATTTAAAATATATATTTAATAAAAATTAATATCCAAAAAAATATTTAAATGTGTAAAATATCATTCAAATATTCTTTATATAATAAATAAATAGTAACTTACCATGGCATTCAATTACATTTTTAATACCAGCCACTTGTTCCAAAGTGTCAATATTTTGCGAATAATTCCTCAAGAGCTTCTTCTGCTTCTCTAACATTTTGATGAACCTGTGACATGGGCTGGGTTTAAATTGTCCTGGATAGATCTCACATGCAAATTTGTAAAATGGCCTGGGATCTTGGCTAAAATAATTAATGTCAAACATAGCCTGAAAATAAATCAAGAAATAAAAATTATATATGAATTTCTTTTAACTGTAAGATATATAGTCTCGAAACGTTTATTAATATTAATTCTAGCTGTTTGTAACTCAGATAGCTATAAAGCTGAGATTTAAAATTTTAATACCTGTGGGTCTGGTAAGTCTGGAAAATCCTGTGCTAGTCTCGAATAAATACCATCTTTACTTCTAAAATCAGGAATACCACAACTAACGCTAACACCCGCGCCAGTCAAGACTATAATTTTCTTGCTATTGCGAATTAATCGTACCGCATCCGATAAGGTATTTATATGTCTAAGCTTTTGCCGCCTCGGAGGTTCTGACATCATATTGATTATAATCTGAAATTCGTATAATTCATTGTTATATTTATTTAACTATTTCTTTTTATCAAAACTTAAACAAGATGTCTACCCAAATCTTATATAAAAAAAAAAAAAAACTTTGATTTTCCAAGTATTTTTGTTCAAGATTCCAGGTAAAGAGAATATTTTAAAGGTTTTCTAGTGCAACTTTTTAAAATAAGTTTTTTTTTTAAATTGTGTTTTCTATTGTTTTCTATGTTTTTTATTCATACAAAGAAGAAACAGAACCATTTAAGCTTCAAATGTTAATTTTGCAAATGTACTAGAAAAAACTATATAGCTTTCGTAAAATGAACATTTTTCACTTGCATAACTATATTTCCATTTTTTGATTATTAAAAATATCCAATAAAAAAAATATAAACAAACTAATTTAATAAAAGAAATATATACTGTATATTCAATATTTTGTTAAGACATTGAATATATATAAACACAGAGATATATATTTATAATATATTTTAAACACACATAATTCACAATTCATAATTCCGATTGCTTACAATATAAGAAAAAAATTATCAGAGAGAATTTTTCTTTAACTATTCCCAGATTCCCAATAAAATTCTATTAGAATTCCCATTAGATTTTTCCAGATATAAAAGAAATTCCTGAGTATTCTAGATTTTCCACGTTTTTTCAGGGATTGGATACTCTGTTAAATTATCTTATTATAAAACTACAAAATATATTCTATACCTTCCATAATGTGAGATCGTCAACTTGCTCAGGAATCAATGTGGAATCCATAAGAAGATGATGTAGGAGATCCCTTGGATCTGCACCTGTCAGCATCTGCTTCTGAATCCATGAAGAAGCATTTCTCCATTGATGACTGACTTCTGCATCTCCAGAAAGATCAGACAAACCTGATAAGTCTGATAAATTTGAGACAGTAGAGGACATCTCGTCTTTCTCGTCTGTAGTATCGATTCTGAAATATTATATTAAACTCAAATAAAACTTACAAAAGGCTCTGATAAATATAATAAATATAAGGAAAGCCAGGCAATATGAGCCAGCGCAGTGTGGAAAGCACAAAAAATATATAATAATAATAATAATTAACAAACGCAAACGTTTTGGTCCCTTTTTTGGATCTTCATCAGCGTATTGGTGTAAATTCAGTTAAAATTAAATTGGAATAATAGTCGGAGTCATAAAATATAAAAAACTAAAAAGTCCGATCTTTTAGTTTTTTATATTTTATGACTCCGACTATTATTCCGATTTAATTTTAACTGAATTTACATCAATGTGCTGATGAAGCTCCAAAAAAGGGACCAAAACGTTTGCGTTTGTTAATTATTATTATTATATATTTTTTGTGCTTTCCACACCACGCTGGCTCATATTGCCTGGTTTTCCTTATATTTATTATTACATTAAACACTTTGTAATTTAAAAAAAAAGAAAAAAGAAAAAAAAACTTTTTTATTAAATGTTGTAGAAAAAAAATTTTACCGCTATTCTCTATGTGTACAATATTTATAAATCTTAATTATCACATTATTATTTTTCTTTTTATAATCTTTTTTTTTTAATAATAATAAAAATAATAATTGAATTTAAATAAAGTTATTAAATTTTATGTCAAAATTTGCTATTAGTAATCAAATTATTCATTGGACTTGTATAAATCAATATCAGATGAGATTGGCATGTAAGTATAGTTACAAATTTGGGTGCAAGTTCTTTACAAATTTAATGTTGCAAACTATATCATTGGCCAAGTTTGATCATTTATAATTTAATAATTTGTAGTTTTGGCATTTCTGTATTAGAATTTTCGAATCTATTTTATTTTTATAATACATTATTATAATATTGTATAATAGTACAAAATACTCTTTGTATGTATATGTGTGTGCATGCTCAAATATGTACTTATTGTTAGTATGTACATATAATATAATACATGGCTACATAAATATGTTCTAGTAAAAAATTGCTTGCAAATAGAACTTACGTGCAACCAGTACCATTACTAGCAGAATCAATTCTAGACGATGGTGATTGTAGATTTATAATTGCAGGAGATATGGATGTAGATTTAGATTCATCACTCAGTTCATTAAATCCACTGTCTGCACCAAGTATTTCTATATAATGCAAAAATATATTTAATAGCTTACATTATAGTATATTAGACTAACTTACATATAATAATACATTGTATAAACAGTAAATATAAAATATATGATGTTATCAGTTTAGAAAAAAAATCCGTGTGATTATATTTTCTTCTTTATTAATTTTCTAATTTATGTTTCATTTAACTTATTTCTCTATATATATTTAATTTGACGCTTAAAAAAAAATATATATATATATATACGCGACTTAAGAGTAAAAAATACATAAGAAAAGTTGTTTAATATATATCTAATAGTAAAAAATTTAAAAATAATTAATATATATTTTTCGTTGTTTCATTATCGATATAATTGTGTAATAATAATAAAATAATTGTGCGCAAATAAAAAAATATATTTAAAAAAATGCGTTTAAAAAATTCAAAATTTAAATTGTTTAATTTAAAAATTAATTTCTCTCTCTCTCTCTCTCTTTTACTTTAGTAATAAAAATATATTAAAATAATGTAATTTAAAAAATTAATTTCTCTTAATATAGTTATATTTCGCGCCAAGTAATATTTAAACGAATATTCCGAAACATCTCGATTCAACAAAATGGCGGAAGTGTATCGCATGTAAAATCTGGTAAGATATAGGAAATTTGTTCTTCCTTCGAGATTTCGAGAGCTGGGAATAAAAAAATTTATTTCATATCAAATGCGGAAAGTGTTATTGAAATAAACTAACTAATTAACGAGAAAATAAGCGTTGCAGAGAAAGAGCAAAGAAACAGAGTACAAAAGGTGCAGCTGAAACAAACGAACATACGAATGCCATCTGTGAACATTTTAATGAGGACGCGATGACCGAACGCGTAACCAGTAGTTCCGAACACGATCGATTTTATCGATCGACTCGTATTTCTAAAGAGTAAAAGCATTTCGATATTTCGAATAAAAAAAGAAAAAGAAATATCCTATAGGATCGTAGCGTGACGAGAAATGTATGACCATCGATGAAAAAACGGTGGCTACGAAATTGCGACGCAATAAACTGCGACTGTCATGGCGGCCAGATAACGCGACGAAGGATCGAGAACACAATGGCGAGGCGAAAAGCGTTCAATGGCTGCCATCTTGTGTGCAAGAAGCACCCGCGAATTTTGCGATAATCGCGACGATCGCGTATAATCGTTATTAGACGATTCTGATACCTTCGAATTCGTCGTGCGGGCTATCACGTGGTGGGCCGGTGAGCCGTTGTTCATCCAGGGTCGCGACGACGTTCCCCCCGTGATCGCCGCCATCGATCTTACGACGTTTCACTGGGGACGAATATTCCAGCAGCTCCGAACTCGACGCCATTTTCGACAGCAATGCTGAGCAATGCGGCGAATAATGTCATGTACTCTGGCTAGTCATTCGCTCCGCCAGAGGTCGCCCCAGTCCTCCCGGCTTTCCCTTTCCCCCAAAGTTTCTTCCTACCTATTTCATACGCTTTTTATATGCTTCATATATAGCTGTACAAGATATTCACACAAGGTATATCTATATACTTCCTGGGAAATCATGAAAAATCTGGAATTCTCATAGAAATTTTTTTTGTGTCTAGGAAAGTCGAGGAATTCTCATGGAATTTTATTGGAACTTGGTAAATTTTTTAAAAAATTTTTTCTCTTTGTTAATTTTGATCTTTATCATAAGCAGTCGGTAACCCATCGATAAGTCAAGTGAATTATGTGTTTGAAATATATTATAAATATATATCTGTTTCTGTGTTTATATATTCAATGTCTTAACAAAATATTGAATATGTAATACATATTCTTTTTATTGTAATTTGTAATAAAAAAATTAAAATGTTATGCAAGTAAAAAATTTTTGTCTTCCGAAAACTATTCAGTTAAAACAACGAAAAAAATTGCTGCTGAACAAAATCTATCTTAATTTATCTAGTCTCATTGTAATCTCATCTTAAATGCGTGAGCTATCGATATGGGCCTAAGATTCCGCCCTTATAGAAAAGTTAAGTTGATTGGCTATCGCATTGCTTTTTGTCACGCGGCAAAAGTCGTCGCGTCCTATGTGCAGGAGCCGTAATAATTCTATCCAAAACCGGATATTCCCCACTCTTGGGAGCAGAGATGGCGCTGAAAATCATCATCTTTTCTTCTAAAAGGAAACGTGTACAACACGTCTCCTGCATCTTTCTTTCCACTATTAGCATTGAGGTGAGTAAGACGTCCATTCTTTTATTCTCTTTCTTTTCCATAATATGTAATTCTGCGAGAATACTTATTTTTATCTAGTTGCGGGCAAATTTTTCAAGCTGCTTTGCTCCGTCAGTGATTTTTTTTTTTTTTTTTTGCCGACTAAACAATTGATCAAATGCGATTTTTTTTGGAATCTCTTCGTTCGTTTATAACCGTCGTACACGTGGATTTTCGTTTAGTCTTCGTAATGTCTCATTTTGACGATCGAAACATGTGCGAATAGAACATATTTATTTTCTTACATTTTATATGGAATAAAAAACTTGCACGTTATTTATCGTTTACGCATTCGAGAACCTAAATGTACTTGTGAGCTACGATTAGAGTCGACTTTCACGTGCACATATACATCGAACGTGGTTTTAGTAAAGTGCTTAATTTTGGAGTAAAAAACAGTACCACTTGTGGCTGTTTCTAAAAATTCTCCATTAATTATGCTAGTAATTTTATTAGCTAAAGTCGATCTAGAATATCCTCTCATTTTGGCATGCCTCCGTCTCGTATCTCGATGGAGCATGAATGCTTGTGGGAGGTAAAGCAAAGAGGGAATTTGCCTTCGGAATCCACACGATACTGTCTGGAACCGTTTCTCTAAGTTCCCAATAATTCTTTAATTCTTAAATATTGAATATATTCTTGTAGACTCTAAGTGTACGCAGAAACTATATATAGTATTTTTAATGATTTTAGGACCAGATAGGATAAGATATAAATCCAAGAACTCTAAATGTTTTGCATATCTGTCTGAGAACAATAAGGGAAAAAGATCTCGATTAAGGAGAAGAATAGTTTCAAATAGAAGAAGGGTTCACATCATTGGACAAAATGCTCGTCAAGCATTGCGTGACATTGGTAGAACATACTTGGACTATCTATCATACAGTTCACATAACTCTTGGGCATTTTCCAACTTGAAAAAGGAAGTTGGATATCAAAAATTCAACATTGCTTAAAAAATGAAAAATATATCTCTACAGCATGTGTTTGAGAAGCTTGTTGGAACATCGCAACTACTGTTTACAATATTAAGAGCAGCACTATTTTGAGAAAGAAAATCCATCACAGTGTCACTTAAGATGATTAAAAATTCAAATAAAATTTATTTTTGTGGAATAATCCTGTATAATTATTATATAAAAAAAATATTGAATGAGAAAATTAAGAAGATATAGCAATATTAATATATAAAAATATCAGCAATGTGTAAACAGTCACAAATACACATGGAATACAAAATAAGTTGCAAATACAAAATTGCATAACTTAAATAGGTAAGTTTCATAAATTATATATATATATAATTCTCTTCTCTCTCGCTCTCTCTCCCTTTCTTAAAATAAATTATTAAAAGCTTCTATAACATGATGATATTAGCATATGATATGATTGTGATATTACACACATTTTCCTCTAAGAAGAACTGACTTTATAAATTGCAGCTCTCTCTTTCACGACTATACATAAATTTCAAAATTAAATTCTAACATCTATGTTTTTATATGTAAACTTTAGGTTGCAAAAGCTGTTGTTGGCGATTTGACGATCAAGATAGTAGTAACATTCCAAGGATAATTACAAGGATCAGCTGAATAGTCTTTTGCCAAGATAATTTTGTTAATGTGGAGGATGTTATCTAGACTAGAGGAAAGACAAAATACTTTGCATAAATGACGTGATAAGCATCAGTATAAGAAACTTTAAAATTTAATACAAAGACAATGCAAGATAACAGAGAGTCAATGATTTAAAACAACTTTAAACTATTTTGCAATCAATGATATTGTACTGTATGATATTGCATGTCAATATAGATTTTGAAAAATTTAATAAATTTTATTATCTATATGTAAGTTCAGTCTTTTATTAACTATACCAAATGTTAACCTCAAGAAATTCACTTATCAACAACATAGCTTACAATCCCAATATTTTGCAGATACTGTGATATATTCGCGCTTCCTCCGGTTTGGCCAAACATCCGTAAAGATTGTTCAGCTTCAGACAATCGGTTTTACTCATCGCTTTTCGTTGACCGATCATAACACCAGGCGTTTTCGGTGTCAGAGTCGGTTTCATAGGATCTATGCTAAAAAAGTAGTTACCATAATGCATTATGCTATCGTATCCATACTCGTAGCTATATGTCGCGTTCTCCGGCGATTGCTTGTTGAAGTTTGATCGAAATCCTAATAATATACAAAAGAAGTGATCGTTAAGAAAATGTTCACAAAAATATTAATCCCATAATTATATAAGTTTGTGAATCTAGGAATAATAAATTTCTTACCAGGTATAATATTTTCATAATGTATATTTATATACATGTCTCTATCGGCACGACTGTGCTCGTGGAAGATACCGAGAGCGTGCATCAACTCGTGTATTGCTCTTCCCTCGTTTTCCAAGCAATTGGGTCCTTTCTCGTCTGGTGGTTCCAAGGAAAGGATCTGAGCTCCACCGAATTTGCCCACAAATGACCAGCATCTGAATTAATTTTTTATATACATAAAAAAGAAATTAATTTTATTTTTTAATATTGTTTTTAAAATGCATTCAATATTGCGTTTTACATAAAATGTAAGTATTTACCCTTTAGGATACATTATTGGCCAAATCAGCAAGAAATCCTTGACTTTACCATCCCATGGAATAAATTTGATGCATGTCATATAATTCATATATGAAATTGCTTTATATATTTTCATATAATCCACAGGATCTGGAGACAAAATCTTGTATATTATTTTCATGTTTTCATCTCCGTTTTTTCAAACACAATATCGAATGTAATATCAAATGTACAATTATTTATACATACATACCATATAGAGTGCTAATTACATAAGGAACAGTTCTATTTTGCCACAGTTTATCCGGGAAAACATCCCAACGTAAACCAACACGCCAATAATTGAAATACTAAACATAACAAAAAAATAATATAAAATATTATATAAGAAATATAATAGGAAAGAAAAAGATAATACCTCACTAGTCACGGCTATATCTCCCTCAAACAAACCGGGACGGACTTCCGGATCTTGCGATGACTCGTAAAGACGTAATAAATTATCTTGGTTCGATGTTCTAACTGTATAAAGCAGTTTTATCTTGTAACATTTGTATTTTCCGACATTATAATGCAAAAATGCCACTCTTTAACATAGCAATATTTTTTAAAGAGAGATAAAAAATCCGAAGCCTCGCGATTATAAGCTCCTGATATAATATAGATCTGTACTCACCTATATTAGGTACGATAGGGTGTATCGCGTTGACAGAAGTTTTATTTATTGGTAATGCGATTGTAATCGTTGTGCAAAATAAATATATGCATATTAGCAACTTAATTTTCATAATTATTTCTTTGTATCACACACTTTTGCAACACTAGCAATTTCTATGAGACGTTATTCGCGGTTTTTTTTCAAAAAGCAATGCCTTGACACGTGACAGGCAAAGTTAGGTAAAATCAGATTAGATTAACAGCTGATTGACGAAGCCAATGAGAGTCGGCGAAAGACGATTTAAGAAATATCGAGATTTTTTAATATTTTTTCAAGACAATTTAACATTAATTTAATTTAATTAAATAAACATTAATAAATGTAACATATCCTGTCGATTTTGTTAGCGTTGCCATAATGTACTTAGTATTTAAATATTATGAAAGTATAAATAATTGCATGTATATGTATTAAAGTAATTAAAGTTGAAGATTATGGGATTTTCGCGAAAAACAACTGAGCCAAATTTAGATCATGCAATTGCAGGAGCTGTTAGTGGATTTGTAACGAGATTTCTATGTCAGCCTTTAGATGTTATAAAGATTAGATTTCAAGTAAGTTTTATCATATAATATAAAATTTGTGATATATATTTTCTTCTGCTCGTGCAATTAGATAATTATTGTTTTTGCAGTTACAAGTTGAACCGATTTCAAAATGTCGCATTAGCAAATATAGATCTATACCACAAGCTTTTTTATTAATCTTGAGGGAAGAAGGAATTTCTGCTTTATGGAAGGGCCATATACCTGCACAAATGTTATCGATTACCTATGGGATGGCTCAGGTACAGAATAAAATTTGTCCAATAATATATTTTTAATAGCAATTAATATTAGTTAGTTTATACAGTTTAAGGATTTCTTATATCATATATATATATATTCTGACAGCAGGTCAATATATATATATATATATATATATATATATATATATTGTATTTCTCTCTTTTTTGCAGTTTTATTCCTACAATGTGCTTATGAAGATGATACAAAGAGTACCAAAAATTGAGCAATGGAATCATTCAATGCATTTTATTGCTGGTGCCAGTGCTGGAAGCATAGCGACAATCATTTCATTTCCTTTTGATACTGTAAGGACTAGATTAATAGCCCAGTCGAGTAAGCATCAAGTATATAATGGAATGTTACATTCCTGTAGGTGAGTTACAGAAAGATTATTTTCAATTCACATTAGTACTAATAATAAATATTATAACACAATATTTTTATTAGCATATATAAATATCTTTATATAAAAATGATATCTTTATATTTCAATAACATATATTTAATTTTTTTTCAGTTCGATTCTTCGACAAGAATCGCCGAAAGTCTTCTTCTCTGGTCTATTACCGACTTTATTGCAAATTGCTCCACACACTGGCTTGCAATTTGCATTCTATGAATTTTTCACAGATTTCTATAAAAGATATTCTTCTGGTATCGATACCAATTTCTATAATTCCATGTTATCTGGTAGCGCCGCTGGATTTATTGCGAAAACGATCGTCTATCCGTTTGATCTTGCTAGAAAGAGGTTGCAGATACAAGGTTTCCAACATGGTCGTAAAGGGTTCGGCAAGTTCTTTCAATGTAACGGATTACTAGATTGCTTGAGAGTGACTTTAAAAGAAGAGGGAGTGCAAGGTCTTTTCAAAGGTCTAGTACCGAGTCAGATAAAAGCTGCCATAACTTCAGCACTGCATTTTACCGTATACGAACAAGTTTTATTACTGTTAAGAATATTGTAATATAACAGCGAGTTTAAATGAGATTGATTTATTTTAATGTACATATATATGTATATTTACTACCCTTTTTATTGCAAATATACATTAATTTATTAATATAATTTGTATGTAAATTAATATATTAATTTGTACTCTTTGTAAAAGACTAATTTCTTCAGTATATATATATCTGTAAATAAAAATTATATAAATTCTAAATTATTAAATATATAAGTCATATAAGTTTATCATTGATTCTCTATTCTGACCTATAAATATATATCACAATATGATTATTAAAAATCAAGATTATACATTCCATTCATATTAATAATGTATATAGCTATATTAAATTAAGTTGTGCAGGCATATTTTCAGGCGTTCCTTCTAGGACAGCTATAATATTTTTCGCTGTAATTCTGGCCATTTCATCTCTAGTCTCTATGGTAGCACTTCCTATGTGAGGTAGAACCACTAAAAGGAAAAAAATGAAAATAAATATATATATATTATTTCGGGTGCACACAATTTGTCTATGTGTGTGTGACCTAAATCTATATCAATATACCTACCACAATTATCTAATTTTAAAAGTTCATGATCTAATGGTATTGGTTCTGGTGTTACAACGTCTAAACCAGCTGCTGCAATTGTGCCATTCTTCAAAGCGTTTATCAGCGCTTCTTGATCCACTATGTCTCCGCGACTACCGTTCACGAATATAGCCGTTTCTTTCATTTGCTTGAAAGCCTCAGTGTTAAACATATGTTTCGTTTCTGGTGTCAGAGCTACAGTCACTATGACAAAGTCACTGTTCTTGAGTAATATGTCAAATTCAACTTTTTCACCACCGAATTTGGACGCTTCCGGTTTGATTGCTCTGCTCGTATACAACATTTTAGCAGTGTTGAAGTTTTTGAGCAGCTCTGCAACCCTGAGGCCAATTCTACCCAAACCGACAATTCCTACAGTTTTCCCTGACAACCCTGTACCACACATCCATCTCGGTGACCAGGTTTTCCACTCGCCCCTGCAATAAATGAAACAATGTGTTTTAGTTCATAGATTGCAAAGATTATATATGCTTTTGTGTTCTTAATATTTAACTTACTTGTAAATTGCTTTATTCGCTTGCAATAAATTTCTCGATGTGGCTAATAAAAGACCTACTATCAGTTCTGCAGTTGCTTCAGTCAGAACATCAGGAGTATAACCGACTCTGATATTTCTTCTCTTTAAGGCGTTTAAATCTAGGTGATCGACGCCTACTGACATAGATGCCACAACTTTCAATTGTGAACCTGCAGCTGTCAAAACCTCATCGTCTATCTTATCCGTTAGCACACAATACAGAGCATCTACTCCACGGATTCTAGATAATAATTGTGATCGTGGTATCGGTCCAGGTTTATCCCATAACATGGTCTGATATCTATAAAAATAACATAATAAGTCCTGTCAGATAATAAGTAACAACTACATATATATTGCGTTATTAAATTTCCTATGATATTTGTTTCATGATATTATATTGTATAATTATTTAAAATTTATACATGAAATTAAATAAAGAAGTTAAACGTATAAAATTAATTATAAAAACTAATTATAAAATTATAAAAACTAAAAAAATACAGAAGAATAATAAAAATCATGTTTTACAATACAATAAAATAAATTGTTTTCAGCAATAAAAATTTACTGTAAATAGAATATTCACCGTTGATGCAGTAAAGATAAGCCTGCAACAGGTATGTCCGGTCGTGTAATTAAGATTTTAGGTTTATTCATTTCGACAGAACTCATTAGGATTTTCGGATAATTGCAAATTGTTGGGTTGACCCGGTTCGAAAAAATAAATCCCTCGCTTCGCTTAAACAAACTGATAGCCTTCCTGTATTGCATTATGTATTATCATTTATATTTTTACTTCGTGCGACTTGTTAACGAACTAACCTCTCGAACTAACCTCTGGAAATCTTGTAAATCTCTGAGATTTTTTTGTAGAAAATAGACGAAATGTCTACTTCTTCCTTCTTTGGATTAAAAACTCATTTATATATAAATAATATAAATAAGTGATGATTTTTGGAAACCTTCTCAGCGGGTGATAATTTATGGTTCTTCTTTTTCAGGTGTTTTTAACTTCACTGTGTTCTCAATCTTTTATTGAGACACTGAAAATTCACACTTCAAGATGAAGGATGCTTTCCAGCAAGTTAGACAGATTAACACAATGTAACGTATAACACTGAGCGCATCCAGTATCTAGTAGCACAACCATGACCACTTACTGAGCACTCAGTGAATACTATTGAAGCAACGCTTTTTTATGCAACTATTTCTTCTTAGAGAAATAAAATGTACATTAAAGAATGACTCTTTCTTGTGTAACAATTCTTTTGACATAGCCATTGACCTAACAACTTTATTTAACAGTTTGCAGTTTGAAATGTCTGATGTATTATATGCTTTCAAACTAATAAATCTAATAAACAGCAAAGAGATTCAAGTAAATACGATCATTGCAATTAAAAACTAGATATTCTAAAATTTTGGAAACAAAGAATTTGCATTAAAAGCAACAATTAGAAATTAAACAACAATTACTTATAATATTTATTTATAAATCTTTCAAGCAAAGTATGGTAGCGAAAATAAAAATTTTAATGAACTTAATTTGTCTTATTTAAATCTAGAACATAATTTGCCTTCTCTTTTACATATGTGCCTGCTGCAATTATATAATAACAAATTTACAATTAAAAATTTGCTACAATTAGATACTGATAAGAGAGAGATCTCAGATACACAAAAACAGTGTTTGATTTATAAAGAGAGAATATGTTAATATATTTTATATATATATATATATTTATTATTAATGCAGTTAGTAGAAGACATTCCATAACAATTGTTTGAAAAATATATATAAGATTAGCAAAAAGATATGTGTAATAAAATGTGTATAAAAAAAAGGAATAGGTTTCATTTTTTTATACATTTTTTTTTCGGTTCAGCTGTTGTACATAGTGTGTGCTTTCCTGATAATACTGCATAAATTGATGAATAAAACGACTTTATATAACTTCCTTTGCAAAAATAATACTACAGAATACAAGAATCGTCAAATAAAAGACTTATAACAAATTATACTGCTTATCAATTATACTGCTTATCAAATGCTTTGCTATCCTCTAAACGATCGGACTGATTCGCGTCCTTCTGATTCCTCATGGCGGCCGTGACCGTGTTCTTCATCAACATCGCCACCGTCATGGGGCCTACGCCGCCTGGCACTGGTGTAATATGTCCGGCGACTTCCTTTACACTATCGTAATCCACATCTCCCACCAGGCGAAATTTGCCGTCCGCCGTCTTCACCCTGGTGATTCCCACATCAATTACGCAAGCGCCCGGTTTTATCATTTCCTTGGTGATCAAACCGGGAACTCCAGCCGCCACCACGACTAGATCCGCCAGCTTCGTAAATTTTTCTAGTTCTGTATGAGGAGTGTGAATATGGCAGATTGTCGTTGTCATATCCAAAGCACCCGTTTCGCCTAAAAATAAAATACGTGATTGGTTTGGAAAATAATAGATGAAAGAAAAACATAAGAAGTTTGATGAAATTTATGTTATTTGTTAATAATAAAATTTAAATCTTTAAAAAAGTTTTTATTTATAAAGAAAAAAAGATATTAAAATATATATTAAATAGAGAAATATTAAGTTGCATAAATTTATCACTGGTTAATGATATGACTTTACTTTTATGTGTTAACACAATTTTGCTATTAAATTAATATTACCTTTGCCATCTGCGTGAAGTAACAATGCGATAGGCAGTCCAACATGTTTTGATCTACCAACAACCACAGCATTCTTTCCAAATGTCTCAATTTTACTCCTAAGTATTAATTCCTTGACAGCCAGAGGAGTGGCTGGCACAATACTACTCTTGTCCAGTGTCAGATTGCCAAGATTTACCAAATGGAAACCATCTACATCTTTTTTAGGAATTATTGCTTGGCATACTTCTTTGTCATTCATGCCCTTTGGCAATGGCAGTTGTACCAGAACACCATCGACAGATGGATCTTTGTTAAGATTATCAATTTCCGTAAGAAGTTCCGCTTGCGTTATATTTTCTCCCAAATGAATGGTGTAACTCTCAATTCCTAATTATTAATAAATAAAATATTAGTATAGGTAAATTTGTGCCGGTGGTTGGTGGTCAGAATTGAAAATATATTTACCTACTACTTTTGCTGCTTTCATCTTTTTACCAATATATGCTTTGCTAGATGGGTGATTTCCCACTAAGATCGCTACTAGCTTCGGTCTTTTTTTTCCTGCATTTACACAAGTATCTATAACAGCTTTCAACTCCTCTTGAATCTCATCTGCTATTTTTGACCCATCTATTATCGCAGCTTCTTGCCTGCAAATAAAATTCAAAATTATTCTATATACAAATCTATATCCTTTATATTTACAATATAATTAACAAACTTTCATTTTTATCAAGATTATAATATTGATTATTAAAAATTCTTGAAAAATTGTCATCTTTTTACGTATTATTTATTAATAAATATTTTATAATTTTATTATTATACTATATAATAAGTATGTTTTTTACACATATATATATTAAGATATTATAATTTATTATTAGGTATATATTCTTTGCATTGCAGATTTAAAAAATCATTCATATATCATACAAGTATCTGACAAAAGAAAATTATTTTTGCACTCACCGGATTTTTGACAGGTGCAGTTTTCTCGCAAAACTCTGCGAGATGACGGAGAAGATGCTCCTCCGGGAGAACATTGTTTGTCGTTGTTGCTTCGAGGGATTCAATCACTCTTCTGAAATACATACTGTTGCATACTGTTAAAAGATATGCCGAGGAATTTCGGTCACAAAAAGCTTGTGTAATCCCTATTACGTTAGCGATAATAAAGCGATTATGCCATTTTCGAGCAAACAGCTGTCGTAAAAACAATATAGCTTGCAGGGGGTCGATAATACTGACGTTTCGCGCAAAGTTTATTGCGAGATCGATTGAGACTGTGAGTGAAAGGCGAGATCGGACCAGTCTCGCCTTTCCCTA
>NW_021848831.1:475927-484423 GCF_003651465.1 Formica exsecta | reverse complement strand
CGAAAAAATAGCCAGTCGAATTCCGGTGGAGTCGCAAAACCCATGTTCGCGATCAATGTAACATGTAACGTCAAGTACGGAAATGTGTGTGATGGATACAAATATTATCCGTAGAACACAGCATAATTTTGATAAAATTTTTTTCGATAATGGCCCAGAGATGACGCCGCGAATTCATTTTTGTGCGCGCAGATGTTTTAATGTCACCGTTAGATGGAGCTGGATGATCTATCGATCAAAGCGCGCTCATTTCATGTATTTAAAAAAGAAAAAAAGTGCAGTGAACAAGTGGTTTTTGATATATCAGAGATACCGGAATGTATAAAATGGTATGTAAATATATAAAATAATTTATTTATCAATTTTTATTTAATTAAACATTTTATTTCAAAACGAAATTTCACAAAAAATTGCTTCCACTTCGCGTATCGTTGGTCGCACCAATTAATTTATTTCGTTTACCAATGATATAGGGTTATGTATTACAAAATATATTTCTAATAAATTTATTTCCATGCTAAATAATTTTTGCTATATTCACAAATCGTAGTATTACCTATGAATATTTAAGATAATTATGTAAAGAGATATATTCTTTATGTATTCAGAGATTAGAAACCATTTATTAAAATGATATTAATTGATATATAAATGAGAGGGAGAGAGATAGTAATTGTTTAATATAAAAATATTGATGCTCTGATTTTTCCATATTAATTCGATAATAACACCACTGGTTATCATTAACTTGAATATCTGGTAAAAGAGACGCATTTTCGTCAAACGAAATACATAATGTATTAGACGCTACAAAATGATTACATAAAATTATTGGCAACTTTCGGGCTCGGAAAAGAGACGCGCGCTTCAACGACCAAGTAATATCACGCTGGAACTGTATTAAGAACATGAAATATGACCGAACGTACTCTCCTAACTTGCCGACCGTATTATTACACCAATCCATCGTGTCGTAACTACTGTAACGTGGCCTACATAGTAAATATTAAACATGTTGTTCGATTATACGCTCGCACATTGTGAAACTTGACGGATATATCGCATAGTGTTCAATTTAGAAGAGAGAGATAGAGAAAGAGAGAGAGAGAGAGAGAGTTCAAGAAGAATCATTGATGTATAAAATAATAGAAAAAAAATAGAAAAAAAATATAGGAAATATATAATAAGATAATATAAAAAAATTTGCGAAAATAGAAATGCGCTAATAGAAGTTTATCATTATCAGCAAAAATTTTTCCACATAATGCATTCTATCGTAATTTTATAACGATGCATTGTCTCATTACTTTGTTTGAAAATAACGATCTGTCAATTATTACCAAGTATGTCGGTGAGTATGGGGTACCGGAAAATTTCACTAAATCCCTACGGTATGGCCAAATATTTAGTTGGCGCGCATAGGACGCATACTTTCCGCGATATTATAAGCCGAGCTTGAGCTTCCACGACGTGCAACCATTGATCAAATAGTTGGTCTCAGTTGCGACCACAAGTGCTGGTATGTGTGAATGCGCGTGAATTGTTAAATCTTGCTGTCAAAATTTCGGTTTGCCGGCAAATCGATTGCAATATGCCCAACTGAAATGCCTAACGTTGCGATGAGAAATATTTCCGGTTATATCTTCGACGATACGGAAAAATATATGTCATGCAATATATTCTTAAAAAGAATCTCTTATACATTTATGATTATACGTTTGTAATATTAAATCTTTGTAGATCACCAAGTAAATTTGATTCTTTTACGACTTCTTTTTTTCTCATCTATTTCTTTTCTAAATATATCGCATTTATGGTAGCATAAAAAAATTTGGTGAATACATATATTAAATGATAATCTTACTTCAGTAATAATAATTTTATTACTTCCTACTCTCTCTTTGGATAGGTACTAATTTGTCTTATTTTAATAACGTTTTACCATTTTCAAATATATATAATAAACTGCGATCTCAATGTTGAAATTAAATTCGCGAGCACAAATTCTTAAAACGTGAAGTTTTAACGCACGTATACATCATAAAGATATAATATAAATTATAAAAGGTATGCTCTCTCTCTTTCTCTCTCGCAAATATTTAGATTTATATTCTCTTCCAAGAGAAAGAGAGAGAGAGAGAGAGAGAGAGAGAGAGAGAGAGAGAGAGAGAGAGAGAGAGAGAGAGAGAGAGAGAGAGAGAGAGAGAGAGAGAGAGAGAGAGAGAGAGAGAGAGAGAGAGAGAGAGAGAGAGAGAGAGAGAGAGAGAGAGAGAGAGAGAGAGAGAGAGAGAGAGAGAGAGAGAGAGAGAGAGAGAGAGAGAGAGAGAGAGAGAGAGAGAGAGAGAGAGAGAGAGAGAGAGAGAGAGAGAGAGAGAGAGAGAGAGAGAGAGAGAGAGAGAGAGAGAGAGAGAGAGAGAGAGAGAGAGAGAGAGAGAGAGAGAGAGAGAGAGAGAGAGAGAGAGAGAGAGAGAGAGAGAGAGAGAGAGAGAGAGAGAGAGAGAGAGAGAGAGAGAGAGAGAGAGAGAGAGAGAGAGAGAGAGAGAGAGAGAGAGAGAGAGAGAGAGAGAGAGAGAGAGAGAGAGAGAGAGAGAGAGAGAGAGAGAGAGAGAGAGAGAGAGAGAGAGAGAGAGAGAGAGAGAGAGAGAGAGAGAGAGAGAGAGAGAGAGAGAGAGAGAGAGAGAGAGAGAGAGAGAGAGAGAGAGAGAGAGAGAGAGAGAGAGAGAGAGAGAGAGAGAGAGAGAGAGAGAGAGAGAGAGAGAGAGAGAGAGAGAGAGAGAGAAGAAAAAGAGAGAGAGAGAGAGAGAGAGAGAGAGAGAGAGAGAGAGAGAGAGAGAGAGAGAGAAAGATGCAACTATGTCACGCAGCTCAGCTATTTTAGTCGGCGGTGATTAATTCCGGCGAGTTCTTTTCGCGTGTGTCCATGCGCCGCTTGAATTTCCTAAATTCACGGGCTGGTTTTGAGCCCGGGTCTCAGAATTCCTCGGCACTCGACATTTTAACAATTTGGCCCCTTCACCCTCCCCTCTCCCACCCCTCCCATCATAATTGCAACACAAGTATGATAATTATGCGTCTCCCCTTTAACAACGTCATTTCCTCTGTCATTGCTTCTTGTGATTTTCATATTTAGAGCGTCATCTCTTCTATCATACTACGCCATAAATTGGCTGCGTTTATTTTTTTTTTCTTTACGAGTAGAAGAATTACTCTCGATATTTTGGATCGCGATCGGAGAACCGTGTGCAGACTGCATTATGCAAAAAATCATACGCCCCCGTTGAATGAATAAATGTGTATTCCTGTCTCGTATACGCACTACACCCCTTGCCCTTTGTCCTTTACCCTTCGCCCAGTAAGCTTCGCGACAGCGCTCATACATAATTTATCGTCCGTAGAATCTGCGCGCTCTCAGCGATAAAACGTTTACTATAATCGGTATACATTGTTATCACTATCGACGCAGCAGTTGGGACTTGCGTAAACGTGCCCTCTAAATTTGTGTCTCTTGTCCAAGTATTGTTTTTATCATATTCTTAAATCTCGAAGAATATGAGGTTGTTATCTATTTTCCGTTTTTCACAAATAGATTTGCTTAAAATTGACTCAAGATATACGCCATTGAAATATGTCCAAGTAGAAAAATATCTTGGGAAAAACTAATTATGAGTTAGAAACTGCCCAGTTTTTACAATTTTGAATTTAGTAGACAATAACTAAAAGATTTATGACTGGGTAAAAAAGATCATGTTTAGATAAAGTTCTATTTAAATAACTACCTATGGATTAGTATATAGATAATCATTAATAATAGTAAAGATAATTTTTTATAATTTTTTATCTTAATCGATATCTGCAATAAGTCAATTTTATAAATATTTTTATTTCTTTAAAAATATAATAATTTCTTAATGAATAAAAATTATATGTTATTTTCTAGAGAGATTTTGGGAAAACCTAGATCAAAATTCTTTAGAAAAAGCTAATCACACACAAAAATTCCTTAGAAAAATTAGTTAAATTTACTGAAACAAGAGTCGATGACTAAGATGTAAACGGTAATACTGGTCAAATATTAATTAACAAGAATTAACTAGAATTCTTTGCCACTGGTCTTTACTGGTTATATACATTCTAGTTTATTTTCTTTTTGAATAATACTCTACATTAGAAAATAATATTGAATTGATAAAACTATATTGAAAATACTATATATTATACTGTCATCTAATCACCAGCAGCAATAAGTTACCGATAATGTTATCTTTATATTTTTATGGTATATATATCTAGGAAGTCTTGTCAAATCCGGAAAAAAGATATCATGCAGATATGAATTTGTTGAGAATTATCGCCTGTAACAAGAAGTTATGACATAAAACTGATCACTTTGACGTCTCTGTAAAACAACAGAGATGTTGATGGACGGTTGACGTCAGTAGGTTACACATCGGCTTGCCGCGAGTTAATTTTTCCAATGAATATTCGTTCGCACACAACGATGACAGCGTTGATACGGCGGTTATTTTGATTGAAATTGTGCGTGACGATTACAGTATCGTTGCAACACATGCAGCATGATTGCTGTCAGTTTTTATTATTGCGTCATTAACTCATCAGTAACGTTCAGTCAATATTTAATTACGTAAATATCTGTTTATAAACGCAACAAATTTTTTTTTTACGTATATAATGGAAAGAATATTTTAATAATTGATCAAAATTTTTAGATATAACATGTGTGCTCTCTTACATAAGTCTTTCTTTTTTTAGATTATCTTATATAAATGCGCTGTCTTTCAAAAATCTTTCTCCACAACTATAACGCGCAGGTCGTCGACTTTTGATATTATTTCCAATCTCGCACGTGTATTTAATGAGGCAACAGCTTATTACGAAATTCCATCGGTCATTGATTGCAACTTGCAGTGCGTGCATAGTTAATTAATCTTTTAATTTAATGCAGGTGGCGGGCGCATAAATTCTGCGATTTCTCAGCGGGAATGTCGGACGTGTTTCGATTATCGTGGAAATCTGGATTTGCGGTTCCAACGATTTCCATCAGAATCTGGACTGGCGGCTGACCACATTTGCGGTATTACTACTTGCCGAAAACACGGATTCTCCAAACCTTGACTACCTGTACCAAGAAGATATGTGTATTCATTTGAAACATTACACGACTATTAGGTATGTAATATTAATTTTATACATATAGAAATGTAACTGTTCAATCTTTTGCCTAGGTCACGTAAGTCTATTTTGTGCGTTCAATGAAGAATTTAGAATTTTAGATTAATTTTAGAGGGGGAAAGAAGGGGGGAGGAGTTGCAATCAAATTAATGTTTAATTAAACAAATATAAATATACGCAATATATATTTCACAAAGTTTATTTATATCTTTTTTGTCGATAAAAATTTTGATATGCTACTCGTAGCATACAGTTACATGACATCGATGTAATTGCACGCACATTATGGACGTAGTTCAAGTTTAAAGAAAACAATGTGCCATGTTCCAATAATAAATAAAAATATGTAAAATAGAATACCGACGATATACACGCTATATAGTTTGCTATGCTACGATAAACACAATTTTGTTGTAAAAATTCGAATACGCAAGCTATCTGTCCCGCTTTTATCGATTTGAGTAAAATGTATTGCGCGTGATCAAAATATTTTTTTTTTCAAATAAGTAAAGTGGACTAGCAATCATGATATACAATCAGGAAAAGGTTAAAAAAATAGAAATTCTTTGAACTAAATACATTTTTTATTTTATCTTGATTGCCGAGTCACACGATATATCATATATTAGAGTTCTCTTCATTGTTTATACATATATTGAATATTATATACTATGTGGACATTAAGCTTCATCATGATTATCTTTGCAAGTTATTTTCTCGTAATTAAAATAAGATCATATTCTATTAAACTGCGCTTTGCTGAACGTTAGCTACAAGTTAAAGTTTATTAATAAATGAATGGACAACAAATACAAAATTTAAAATTTTGTGGGAAATAAAAAAACTTTAGAAATAGCAATATTTTTGCAATAAATGCGTGTAGATTGCAATATTTCCAATATTTTTGCAATTTGCTTAAATTTGCAATTTAAAATTTTGAGAAATCAAAAATCTTTAAAAATTGCAATATTTTTACAATAAAGACAGATGACACTTCTCAAAATTGTAATGACATTAGAAAAGAAAAAATGCAGATTTATATTGGTCCTTTGACGCTGCTTTATCTTCCGCATTAAGAAATCGTTATTCCAATAAGGCGCTTTATCGTCACTAAATTCGCGCTACTCATCGCGGCTGCAATAATTAAAATATTATTTTGCGATAAAAAAAGGGGAGGAAAATGGAGCGATAAGCGTAACGAGCCCATCATCGACATAAAAGCGTTTCCATTTAATTACAATCGATCGCAGCAGGGATCGCCTTTGGCATCGACTCCGAGGGTGGGGAAGGGGGTGAGGGTCCGAGGGGAAGCGGTTTTATCGGCGGTCAGCCACGGTGGTTCGTACATCGGCGTTAAAACCACCACTCAAATTTGCAGAACTTTTTATTTGTCCCACCCGTTCCGACCTCTAACCGATCTCTCCTCTTTTCGGGGGCTTTTTGAGGGGCTTAAAATTTCACGGAGTTTTTCTTTCTATCTCTCCTCTTTCTTTCTTGTCCTTCTTCTTTCGCTTCGTCTCCGTCTCTTCCTTTCATTTGGTTAAGAGATTTCTTCTCGTTTGAGAATTCTCGGTAGGTCTCCGCATGATCTCTGCGAGAAGGCAACCAACAGAAAATGTTTGATCTACTTGATGCGATGTCTTTAACAGCTTTTCCTATTCTTTGATTCCCTTTTTTTCGAGCGCTCGATCCGACTTTTCCTCGTTATTTCGGATTTCGATCTTGCCGGCATTCTTTCTTCCTTTCAGTCCCGTCTCGGGATTTACTTTTGCGTTTCGTTGCATAGTTGTAAACCCAAATGGTTGCTTCAATCTTCAGTTCCTCAGAGGCCACCGAGAAGCACGCGAGATTCAATTTTATCTGACAAGAAGAATTTTTACTTGATAAGAAGAATTTTTACTCGCGCAAAAGTTCAGTAAGATTAAGGATGTATGTATCATATGTCGAAACATTGACAAAAACATGAAAATTTTATGGACTGTTCTACTATTTCTTCTGTGAGTATTTGTGCAAAACCTGAACACAATTCTCTTAATGGTTTGGAAATTATTTAAATTTAAAGTTAGTATATTGATTTTTATGGAAGATCGCGTATTGTAGCACTTATTGACAAATTTGACAAGGAAAAAACATGGTCAACGAAGTTAAAATTTTCACATATATTAAGAAAATTCTTAATATATTTGTGCAAAACTTGATTTAGATCCACTTACTCGTTTAAAAGAGATTTACTAAAAATTGTAGAAAAATATTATCTTTCTTTTTCTCTCTTTCTGCAAATTATTCGGTTTTTTTTTTGTTTCTTGCAGTTGATTTCAGGGGGTATTCACGATCAAAAGTTTTTGTCATAAATTAGGAAAAATATTAATTACAACTATTTGCTTTTACGAAGACGTTAAAAACCATATTATTTTGTGACACTTTAATTTTTTTTATAATCCGGATCTTTTTATTTGATTTTTCAAACAGTATAAATGTAAGAAATATGTTTTTTTTTAAGTTTGACAATTTGTTGCTACTATTGTACAACACATCCTTAATAGAAATAGCTGAAGAGAACCTTATATTTCCGATCCATATCTAAAAAAAGAAAACAAAAAACAATATTCTGTGTTTTAGAAAGATTTGTAAAATGATTGATATATAAAGAAAGCATAACTAAAATTATGTAGAATTCGACGTTATGATAGATTCAGACACAATGGATTTGTCTGCCTCGCGGTTACGCTTCATCGTTCCTCGCAGCTTCTTGCGTGCGCTCGTTTGTCATTTTTTGAGCAAAGTTCATTGCTTCCCGGACCATCGGACGTGAGCTATAAAAAATGTAAGAAAAAGAGAGAGGAAGGAACGACGGGGTAAGAAGAAGGTGGGAGAAACACTTTGAAGCTGGAGCGAAACTTTGGAGCTGGCGTTATTGATGTCTTCGGAAGACGTGTGCAAGTGAGAGGGATGGGGGCGGCGAAAAGGGGAAGGGGGAAGTAGGGTAGGTCGGAGGGGTAATCCTAAGAGCAGTCTGAAAGGTTAAATGAGAAATACTTTTCGATCGGGTAGCAGTAGCAGCAGCCCCCGTAGACTCGCTGGCTAGGCTTAAGACTTCATATAACGCCTCTGATCCTCGACATCCTAACCGGGAGTTGAGATTTCGACGCTTTTATTACGTAACTGCCGATTCTTCTCGGACCCGTTCAAATGATCTAACTTCTGTTATTTCTGTATACGAATGCGAAATTTCGCCGACTTGAGAAGATGAAAGTATATTACATGTACAAAAGTATTCTGAATATATATATATATATATATATATAT
>NW_021848831.1:473143-475493 GCF_003651465.1 Formica exsecta | reverse complement strand
AAGGCGCGATTATCGGTTTTACATCGCGCAATTATTTGAGAGACAAGAGCACGTCAACTAAAAATATATTATATATATATATATATATATATATATATATATATATATATATATATATATATATGTGTGTGTATTATAAGTTTTTTTGGGGATTTAATATAAGGTCTAGTATCGGTGTACTTTTTTTTACGCGAGTACTTAAGGTTAATCGGTTCCGTAAAATTTTCTATGCGTCTCTTGCAGTTTTAAATCTCAGCAGCCACCATGGATAATCGAGGGGATAAGGGTGAGAGAAAAAAAAACGGTACGAAAAAATTAATTACAGGCACATAACGGGCTGTAACGATATAACGGGTCGGTGTACCGAGCTACACGAGGGCGTTCTGTCGGCAGTAATAGTAAATTAGGCAATAAATAATCATGTTTAAGTGGCAACGTAATTTCAGCTCTGGTAGTCTTACGGCTACCATTAAGGCCATTATTGCGAATCTCTTAATTTGCGAAAAACACTGCCTTCTCACAGGAGAGAAGGGTTGAAAGGAGGGGGCAGAGCGCTCTCAGAGGTGCTAAATGAAGCGCCGCGAGGTTGAAACTGTTCGCCGCATGTGTCGGGGTATTATTCATTCTAACCAACCGGCTCTTGACCTCCTTTCGCCGGATTATATTGCTCTCGCTTTTCTTTCTCTCCCGCTTTCTCTTTATCTTTCCCTCGGTCATTGCTACAAACAACTCCGACAGTTTATGGCTATTTATCGCGCCCTTTTCAAGCGATAACAAGATGGTTTTCTCAAACTTTGTCTAAAATCGGTGCCTTAATTCTTTCTTTACAACAATTTCTAAGTATTAATAGCTTTTTAATTATGAACATTTGAAAACCTAAAATTTAAAGATTTAAATAAGTGTTAAAATATTGTTTTTTAATTTTTAGTTTGCGACTCATTAGCAATGATGAATAATGATGAATAAAAGGTTGCGACAAAATTGACATCCGATCAAATTTTTGCCAAGAAATTATAAACTCTGTATTGATTAAAAAATTTCCTGACGAAGTTTGGCAGATTTCTCTGAAATTATCTAACGCAGCATCTTACTTTTATTTTCATATGTTAATACGAAATTACTGAAGCAAACAGACAAGGCAGCCTCTGCTTTAAGTTTGTCTTGTTCTTCTTCCTAAAAGGCGGATATACACTAAGACTCCCCGGGAATACGAAATTTTCAAAGTTGCTTCCCGTTCCAGTCAATGTCTTAAGTCTTACTCCGCTCTGGGTACAGTTCACGTTCTCCGCGGCATAATTTTACATCTTTAGACCTGAATATTTAAACGTAAGTCTGCCATCGCGTTTGAGGATTCGCGGGCGTAGAGATTCGCAGGGGCTGCGCGTAACTTTTACACGATGTTCTATTGTATGAGAATACCTAAAGATTTCGCGCAGCAACGCCGCGCGAGACCGCCACGATGCGTAAAACACGTGCTGCATCCTGCAACAATAGCGATTCGTAGCGCACTATTAGTGTGAAGAACAAAGAAAAAGAGTTTTTTTTAGACGATAACGCTCTGGCACACGCTGTAAAATTTTTGTTGAATTTGTCAGAATTTTAATTTAAGGCTTTTATTTATCAAAATATTTGACGCGCTAAAAACGAGAAATTTATGAAGAACAACAATTGAACCAATTTATTTGAGGTAAAGTTAATTTATTGAAATCATCGAAATTTCCATAAATTGGAGGAATCTGTGATACTTTGTATAAATACTAGCTAAAGAGACAACAGTTTTTCTTTGCTTGTTTTAGTACGTTACCTTCGAATTAGAGCCATATCTGCGATCTTCATGCGTATTTTGATATTATCTGTCACAGTCTCTCCGTAATGTTTTTCCTCTTATGCCTCTCATCCCCCTCTTTTGACGCCTCTCGCCCCGCCGCGGGGCTGCTAACAACGCAAGCTGTTAATTATGATTAATCATGTCTCGGAAATTAAAGCGATTAATCTTCCTGTTGTTACCGGCTCGTGAGAGCGCGCCTGTGCTTGTCTGCGCGCATATGTCCAGCGCTTCTGTTTTCCCTGCGAAAGTGGTGGGGTGGATCTCCCAATTAGTTGGACCGCTAATCGGCCCCTTAAGACTTACGACGGTTCACGTACGTCAGATAACGGCGGTAAGCTGCTCGTTACGGTGTAACGACATGTAAGTTACATCGTATTATTATATATTTGCGTTTTCGTATAAGAAACTTCTCGTGATTTTCTGACAATTCCAATAGAGTTTTATATATTTTTTATGTTCTGAAAAAAATGATATTGTATGAATATTTACTATTACGGCAAATCAGAGAAGTGTTTAAGAAAA
>NW_021848831.1:467538-471998 GCF_003651465.1 Formica exsecta | reverse complement strand
GGGTCTCCTTCGTCCGATCGATATATATATATATATATATATATATATATGTGTGTGTATTATAAGTTTTTTTGGGGATTTAATATAAGGTCTAGTATCGGTGTACTTTTTTTTACGCGAGTACTTAAGGTTAATCGGTTCCGTAAAATTTTCTATGCGTCTCTTGCAGTTTTAAATCTCAGCAGCCACCATGGATAATCGAGGGGATAAGGGTGAGAGAAAAAAAAACGGTACGAAAAAATTAATTACAGGCACATAACGGGCTGTAACGATATAACGGGTCGGTGTACCGAGCTACACGAGGGCGTTCTGTCGGCAGTAATAGTAAATTAGGCAATAAATAATCATGTTTAAGTGGCAACGTAATTTCAGCTCTGGTAGTCTTACGGCTACCATTAAGGCCATTATTGCGAATCTCTTAATTTGCGAAAAACACTGCCTTCTCACAGGAGAGAAGGGTTGAAAGGAGGGGGCAGAGCGCTCTCAGAGGTGCTAAATGAAGCGCCGCGAGGTTGAAACTGTTCGCCGCATGTGTCGGGGTATTATTCATTCTAACCAACCGGCTCTTGACCTCCTTTCGCCGGATTATATTGCTCTCGCTTTTCTTTCTCTCCCGTTTTCTCTTTATCTTTCCCTCGGTCATTGCTACAAACAACTCCGACAGTTTATGGCTATTTATCGCGCCCTTTTCAAGCGATAACAAGATGGTTTTCTCAAACTTTGTCTAAAATCGGTGCCTTAATTCTTTCTTTACAACAATTTCTAAGTATTAATAGCTTTTTAATTATGAACATTTGAAAACCTAAAATTTAAAGATTTAAATAAGTGTTAAAATATTGTTTTTTAATTTTAGTTTGCGACTCGATTAGCAATGATGAATAATGATGAATAAAAGGTTGCGACAAAATTGACATCCGATCAAATTTTTGCCAAGAAATTATAAACTCTGTATTGATTAAAAAATTTCCTGACGAAGTTTGGCAGATTTCTCTGAAATTATCTAACGCAGCATCTTACTTTTATTTTCATATGTTAATACGAAATTACTGAAGCAAACAGACAAGGCAGCCTCTGCTTTAAGTTTGTCTTGTTCTTCTTCCTAAAAGGCGGATATACACTAAGACTCCCCGGGAATACGAAATTTTCAAAGTTGCTTCCCGTTCCAGTCAATGTCTTAAGTCTTACTCCGCTCTGGGTACAGTTCACGTTCTCCGCGGCATAATTTTACATCTTTAGACCTGAATATTTAAACGTAAGTCTGCCATCGCGTTTGAGGATTCGCGGGCGTAGAGATTCGCAGGGGCTGCGCGTAACTTTTACACGATGTTCTATTGTATGAGAATACCTAAAGATTTCGCGCAGCAACGCCGCGCGAGACCGCCACGATGCGTAAAACACGTGCTGCATCCTGCAACAATAGCGATTCGTAGCGCACTATTAGTGTGAAGAACAAAGAAAAAGAGTTTTTTTTAGACGATAACGCTCTGGCACACGCTGTAAAATTTTTGTTGAATTTGTCAGAATTTTAATTTAAGGCTTTTATTTATCAAAATATTTGACGCGCTAAAAACGAGAAATTTATGAAGAACAACAATTGAACCAATTTATTTGAGGTAAAGTTAATTTATTGAAATCATCGAAATTTCCATAAATTGGAGGAATCTGTGATACTTTGTATAAATACTAGCTAAAGAGACAACAGTTTTTCTTTGCTTGTTTTAGTACGTTACCTTCGAATTAGAGCCATATCTGCGATCTTCATGCGTATTTTGATATTATCTGTCACAGTCTCTCCGTAATGTTTTTCCTCTTATGCCTCTCATCCCCCTCTTTTGACGCCTCTCGCCCCGCCGCGGGGCTGCTAACAACGCAAGCTGTTAATTATGATTAATCATGTCTCGGAAATTAAAGCGATTAATCTTCCTGTTGTTACCGGCTCGTGAGAGCGCGCCTGTGCTTGTCTGCGCGCATATGTCCAGCGCTTCTGTTTTCCCTGCGAAAGTGGTGGGGTGGATCTCCCAATTAGTTGGACCGCTAATCGGCCCCTTAAGACTTACGACGGTTCACGTACGTCAGATAACGGCGGTAAGCTGCTCGTTACGGTGTAACGACATGTAAGTTACATCGTATTATTATATATTTGCGTTTTCGTATAAGAAACTTCTCGTGATTTTCTGACAATTCCAATAGAGTTTTATATATTTTTTATGTTCTGAAAAAAATGATATTGTATGAATATTTACTATTACGGCAAATCAGAGAAGTGTTTAAGAAAAAAAAAAAAAAAAAAAAATGTGTGAAATTCGAGATATAAAGTGACACGAGAATAGACATGCATCGCTTATCGTTGCATCGAGGGGAAGCTAATTGAGCGGAGTTCATGAGCAGGTTCAATAAAGGGTCACCATCAACCCTGGAAAGGCGCATTATCGAACATTGTTTAAAAGTATTCGCGTTGAAAAAGAAAATGGCACGTCGAATGAAGGATCGTATTTCTCGATATTATAAATAGAAAAAATAGGAATATTTATTTCGTCATCTTTACGACGTATTTTAATCACCGGATAGTCTCTGGATAGCGCATTTTGTACACCTTTTCGCTGCTTTTGATGTGAACCGATGGTGTGAACAAAGGATTCCGACACGATGGTGACTAGTGGCGTAAAAAGTACGAACTATCGCAAATAAATAACCGATGGAGAATGGAGCGGGGATTTCGTCTCTCCGTGACAATCGGCACTGCATCCATTGAGCGAGATTCCAACATCGCTCTGGAGTCGTATGTACTGTGTTAGAGTGGCGTAAGGTGCGAGGTCTGAATAGCTCAGTGGTAAGAGCAGTTGCCCGGAAAGCGAAAGACTCGGGTTCGATTCCCGATTCAGCCACTTGTACCTCGCATATTTTTTCAGACCCGCAAATGTTGTTTTCTAACAATTATTTGTCGGGCTGAGGAAGTGTGTAAACGCCCTACACAGACACGACAGTGCCGCTGCCACGGAAGAGATGGATGCTTGGTTCGTGCCTCCTCCCGCCTTAAATCCCCCCCTCGCTTCACTCTGCGGTGTACATCTGTGCCAGCGTAAGTGCTGGTAATCTGTCCACTAGATCCACCACGTGGTGACGGTGGAAGATCGTATTATTAATTGGGAGCAGAAGAGGGGGCTGCTTAGGCGTAGTGGTTTAGGATGGACTACTCAAGGAGGCTTCCATTCATACTGGTGGTGAGTCAAGACTCATCGCTGAGCGGCTACGGGCGCCAATTTTCAATCGTTATGATTTGGACCGCTCTGGAGACGTGCTGGGGATTTCGTCTCTCCGTGACAATCGGCACTGCATCCATTGAGCGGAAAGCGAAAGACTCGGGTTCGATTCCCGATTCAGCCACTTGTACCTCGCATATTTTTTCAGACCCGCAAATGTTGTTTTCTAACAATTATTTGTCGGGCTGAGGAAGTGTGTAAACGCCCTACACAGACACGACAGTGCCGCTGCCACGGAAGAGATGGATGCTTGGTTCGTGCCTCCTCCCGCCTTAAATCCCCCCCTCGCTTCACTCGTATAGTAAGTTTACGCTGTACTAATCCATTGTTTTTACAACGAAAGTCTGTTTACGACTTTTAAGCGTGGGCGAGAGGCAAAGCCTCTCCCCCTGCATCTCCACCCTCCCCCCGCAAAAAAAACTGACCAAATGCAAATCTAATTTTTATTCAAAAAATAGAAATTGGTTTGCGTTAGGTTAGAATTTTTCGGGGCGGGGATGCAGAGCCTCTCCTCCATGCATTCACTTTGCAATGATTGTAAACAAAACTTTTTCTAGTTAGAAAATGACAAATACATTAGTACGACGTACACAAACTTCATTCTTCCTATTATTTCATAATATATAAAGAAAAATATTAAGATGGTCAAATTTTAATTTGTTATATTTCCTAAACTAATGCCGTTCACCATTTGATTTTTGCGGAAAATTATTCAGAACAATCTCCCTTATATCATATCCAAGTGGCGATAAAATCGGTAAGATGTGATCTATTATGTATATTTACCAAATTTATATAATCAAATATAAATATAATAAAATATGTTTATATATCAGTTAAGCATGAGATACAATGGCAATGAGAGCACAGCGCATAAAAGTTTATTACAAACAAAATCTCAATTGTATCTCAATTGTATCGTAAAGCGAACGTTTCGGCCCTTTTTTTGGGGCTATCATCAGCGCACGGAATAATAATATCAAAAAATATTAAAAAATGAAGATGGAAGGAGAGATTGATGGCGGGAGGCACTACACCTGTAATGGCTGTAAGGCAGGCTGAGATGGTGGGCGTCTGCAAGGCGGTGCGGCGGCCGGCAGGGGTGCAGGAAAGGATGGGATCCCTTATGGAATTACTCAATAATAAGGTTCCTAGCAACTATGAAATCAAGGTATTACGAGCGGAGCAAGTTAAAATTAA
>NW_021848831.1:431405-455591 GCF_003651465.1 Formica exsecta | reverse complement strand
AGCCCGATATCTCAAAATTTACGAAAGTTAGAGTAATCACACCCTTTTTTTGAAAAATTCAAAATTTTATAAAAAATAAAATCTCTTCACCGATCCTAGCCAAATTCAATACCAATCATCCTTTAATGATACTCTATTCATGTAAAAAAATTTAGTCCGATATCTCAAAATTTGCGAAAGTTAGAGCAACCACGCCCTTTTGGTGCACGTACACACATACATACACAAAGCCTCCTCTATAAGGAAGCAAAGTTGTTTAAATTCATAATGCATCCATATTTTCATATAATTCAATAAAGAAATCTTACTCATATAATAATTAAAATATTGTTGCCTTTATGTGAATTTTTGCTTCCTTATAGAGGAAGCTTTTATTTTCTTGAAAAATTTTTTTTTTCAGTTTTCGATGCCAATGTATTCAGAATGTTCTAAAATGTCGAAAATTCACATTTTTTAAAAATGTCCGTATGTGTGTATGTATGTGTGTATGTGCACCAAAAGGGCGTGGTTGCTCTAACTTTGGCAAATTTTCAGATATCGGGCTAAATGTTTTTGCGGTGTACATCTGTGCCAGCGTAAGTGCTGGTAATCTGTCCACTAGATCCACCACGTGGTGACGGTGGAAGATCGTATTATTAATTGGGAGCAGAAGAGGGGGCTGCTTAGGCGTAGTGGTTTAGGATGGACTACTCGGGAGAGGTTGGTTGGTTTCTAAGTGCGAAATAGGAGTGCACGATAGAGAGGGTGTAAGAAGGGTTGGGGCTTGAAATGAATGCACGGTGCACGAAATGGGGCGGTTGTCGGTGAATAGAAGTGTCGGTGGTGGAAGCAGAGGGAGAGAGAGGGTTGGATACAGGTCCGAGAGCGTGAAAATGCGAGGGCGGCAACCCCTTGTAAAAGAAAAATATATAAACTCGAAAGCCCGATAAAGTCAGTGCCTGCTGTTACAACAAGCCCTCTTTTTCTCTCTCTCTCTCTCTCTCTTTTATCCGATATTGATTGAATCGATGTCTTAAAGCAAAATCGATCGACGTCATATTGCTATTGTTGCAAGCATGCCAAAGAAAGAAAAACGTGAAATTATTTTTTATGTACCCATTAAATATCTCTTTATTTTGTTGAAAATAAACGCTGCAAAATGTCAATAAATATAGACACTCAAACAATTTGTAAGTAATAATTGCACGATAATTAAAAATAGAACATTTATGAAATAATAATGCAATAATAATACGAATAATTATAAATCAAACATTTATACTAATAAGACTCAATCGCTTTTGTAATACAAAAAGTATTTATAAGTTTGACTTTCACAAAATAATGTGATAATTAGGAATAAATAATGTTAATAATTGAATGCCGGCATAATTAACGGCGATTTAAAGCGGAAATACTTATCTCTATTTCGACCGAGACGCTTGATGGTCATTTCGAGGCAATATAATGGGTTAAATGTCTTTTCCGCCTCCAACCGTACAGTTGTAACTTCGTTTACATGACCCATTTACACACGACGCCTTACTGACATTGGTTTAGGAACACATCGCGCTGGGTGCTAAATATCGCGTAAATGTTTTGCGCCGATGTTATGACACCGGTTTACGCTAAATCTGTCGGAGAACATGCTAAGCCTTAAGGATAACTTTCGTGCTGCGCGTAATACTCCGACAAAATTTGTGTTGTTGCTGCTCATGTCGCGCGTACGATTGCAGGGAAAACAGGCGGTTTCTCAATACAAAGTCATACTCGCTGTTGTGTTATTATCGTCGTAGCTCGCAAAGGATTTGCGTACAGAATGGCCGATGAGAGAAATTGAAACACGTATGGACATAGACATTTAGTGACAAGGCTAAATGAAAAGTAATAATCACACTATTTACAGTATCACATCATATGATTTTAAAGGATGGTATTATCAGGCTGATTACTGTTGCAAAATTGTTATTTAATCAATTTATTATTAATTAATCAATTTATTTATTTATTAATTTTTTTAATCGATGATTCCGAGACAATCTCTTAGATTTCGCAAACCATCAATAGCGATCGAGTACGTGAAAGTGTTATGTGCATTGTCGAATGTACTGTATCGTCTGTCGCAATCGTTTTGTCGAAAATCTGCTCGAATTTGCCGGGAAATGTATTTACCGCAACGAGACGATGCCTGTGTGTCGTGACAAAGTCGTTCAATCAGACGACGTCTCAGGGCCGAGAGAGTAGAAGGAGGCGAGAAGCGGTTCGAGAGGATCGACAGCGTCAACTCGCAAGAATGGCGACGGTAAAGCGATGGTGTACAAACTCAGGAGAGGCTGCCGATAAAGTCCACGGACTACAGCCCCGGACTCTCACTTCGTTTCGCGTATATTCTTTAGAATTTTTTTTTCTCTTACCCGCACATTTCACCCTTCTTATCTCACTCGTTTCGTTCGGGTTTTCCTTTGAGGATTGTACTAGAAGGTGCTTTTCCAAGCGGGTCACGTGCAAATGACTAAACAGCATATACAGAGTGTTTCAAAATAATCTCGAAATATTTTCTAGAATTATTAAAAAAATCTCAATCAGGGTATCTACTCCCTGGAAAAATATCGAAAATCTGAAATATTCTCAGGGATATTTTTTGTACTTAGAAAAATCAGGGAATTCTCATGGAATTTTATTGGGACCCGGGGAATCTTTAAAAAAATTTTTTGTTTGATAATTTTATTCTTATATTGTAAGCAATCGGCAAGTCAAGTGAAAATTATGTGTAAAATATATTATAAATATATATCTATCTCTGTTTATATGTATATTCAATGTCTTAACAAAATATTGAATATTCAGTACATATTCTTTATTGTAATTTTTAGTAATAAAAAAATGAAAATGTGATGCGTCATTCGCAAATTTAGCATTTGAAACTTAAGTGGCTCACTGTGTTTCCTTTGTAAGAGTAAAAAGTATTTAAAAACGCATGCAACAAGAGATTTTAATTTATTTTGAAAAGTTGCACGAAAATATTTTTCAAATATTTTCTCAAATAATTTCAGAAATTTTTTTTTACAAAATTTGAATGGACATTCTGTTAAAATAATGATTTTAATATATAAGGAACAAATAATATATCTGAATAGTTTTTGTTTTTAGAGATTTAAAAGAATTGTGACTTGAAGTATATTGAATTTCAAAAATCATTTGTGTTTATTTATTCGCAATTGAAAATTCTCAATTTATAAAACTCTTTTGCGCAAAATACAGATTTCTCTCTCATCATTTTCTATTTTAAACTTGATTATATAAGAATTTTGTTTTTAATTCTACAAAATATTTTATTGTCAGTATTACTCTGGAGACATTCTCGAATTCAATATATATGCGAGTTCGAAGAAATAACTTTATTAGACACGCACGACATATATTCACTAACACATGTACACATACACGTCCCTCGTTCCTTCGCACAGAATGTTCTTGGTAATGGATGAAGGGAAACAAAGGAGCTGGTACGCGTGAGGAAGAATGGCCACGCGGCTATTCAAGTAGTAACGCCTCGTCGATGGTCAGCCGTAGCGACTTTACGCTTTGTACGTGTTTAACTCTTATCATATCGCCGCGTAGTGATAACGTGGTGATTGCATTATTGACAAAAATCACTATTTTGTTTCAGTAGCATTTAAAAAATATACTTTCGTGTGTGTGTGTGTGTGTGTGTATGGACACAGAAAATTTTAGAAATTTAATTCTAACATAGATGTATATCAATATTATTAAATTATTTTTCTAATTATACAGTGTTAAAGAAAAACCATTCAATATTTATATGGTAGATAGGATACACCATACTGAGTAAAAAAATCTTGGTAAACATAAGTCGAAAACTCAACCGTTTCTGAGATATAAACATTTTTGTATGTTAGCATTGTGATTGATTACTGGCTTCTACGTGTCGCATGCGATGTTTACCTCAGTGTTTATAAACCGCGTTGTAAATGTCTTCATTCAATTTCCATACATACTTCATAACAGAAAATTTTATCGACTATCAGTCAGTTGTCATCAACCGGCGATTGCGGATCTTTGCGATTTGGTGATTCTGTAAGAAGAAGATGCCAAGCGTGTATGAAAATGGAAAGAGGACATGTGGAACACCTTCTGTAAATATTGAAATAAAGATTTAGACAGATTATCCTGTTCTCACGTCGCATGCGACACGTAGAAGCCAGTAAGTGAATCATGATACTAACATAATAAAATATTTATATCTCAGAAACAGTTGAGCTTTCGACCTATGTAAGGTTTTTTTACTCATATGGTGTATCCTATCTACTATATAAATATTGAATGGTTTTTTCTGAACATTTTGTATAATTATTTTTCTCGCCTACGTCTTTTCAGGGAGTTAAAGAAGGCTTTATTATTAGAATGTCGAATTGAGATTTATTATTTTTTTTGTATAAGACTAAGAAAAATTCATGTCTTGTGTACAGTAATGAGTTTCATAGAAAAATTATTTTCTGTGAAATTGACGCACTACTATCCGCGTTTAGCTTTAATACCACACGCTAATTATTAAATTAATTATCACATGTGAAATACATGGTCATAAATCATAAGATTATTATGTGGCCTCTTTCCTTCTCTCTTTCTCTCTTTTTTATTAGAACTGTTTCGCAAAGTTTACCGAGATTGATTTGCGAAATGCATTTAGAGATTTTCGAGACGCAGATAAAGTCATTAAATCGTAGAGAGAAGTACGGCTAGTCCATTAATTTTAGCAAAACAATGTAGCAATAACAATGGAGAACGTTGCAATCGGGCGCGAGAGATCTCTCACTTGAAGCGTATCTTCTATTACGCAATGCAGCGTTAATCCGCGAAATTGCTCTCGTCACTACGGAAATCTATAAGTTTTAAAAGCTTCCATTTCTTACTCTTTCTTACAAACGATTGACTACCGTGTTGATCAAAATTAATTTTTCTTTTATCAAAAATATGACATCCGATATAAGAGAAAATATTTTATTATTTTCCTCTTAATACTATATTAAAATATATTTTTCTGTCGATATTAGAATATTTTGCTAGACGCGAATTATAATCGAGATTGAAATTTGTTATAGATGAAATTACGCTATATTGATAAATAATAATACTAATAAATCGTAATCCTCGATTGCAATATGCATTTCCGTAGTGTAATATACCTTTTCATTGCGTATTAATTTGTGCATAGTAGAAACAGCTGCATTTGTGTGTGTGTGTCCTTTAGAACCGTTAAATAATCTCTTATTAATAACTATATTTAGCAGAAGTCTCCATTTGAAAGACAAATTATGTAATCCGTCTTTGCAAACTGTTTCATGTTTGGACCGTTCCATTACGTGTTGATCGTATACGATCAATCGTTTGGTAGCTTGCAGGAGTTCTATTAATAAGTAATAATTTAACGTTTGCAGAGAAAATATATATGTGTTTGATATATTTAATATATCCGGAAACATCTACAAATTATAATAAGTAATAGTCTCTCGTAATTATTCTAAATATAAACACGCTATCTTGAAAAAATCCATTACTAAAATCAAAATCGGACATGTTTCTTCGAAACATAAAACCTATAAGGCTGCAAATAAATTCCGGTGAGGAATGTATTGTTTCTCGAATGTAACAATACATTGAACTTGCGGAAAAAAGTGGGAATTTTTGCGAAGTGCGGAAATATCGTCCGCGCACGTCGATCCGCACGGCAAGCCGTAAATAAGAGATACATCCTATATATCAGTCGGTCATGTACATAAAATATCCGTAAGCAGCGGGAGTTGGAATTTGATCGGACCATAACTCTCGCTATCAAACATTCATTCACCATTGACTAATAGATGCGACGGTGGTCGTGTACAAAATGCGCTCCTAGATGCGAGAACGCGGACATATAATGCGCGATGATGACGATGACCGATCAGTGTTTAACATATCGTACTCTAGATGCTTAAATATTTTTTTTATTTATTTCTTGATTCGTGTCTTGCTGCTTTAGATGGCACACTAAGTTTTACATTTGTAATTTTTTATATAGTGTAAATGAACTTCTTAGATATCACAATTAAAATTGCAATTATACATAAAAATAGAATAGCATGTGAAAGTTTAAATATCTAAATAAAAGTTACATCAAATATATGTACACATAAAAACAAAAATAAGCATTAAAATCAAGACAACTTTGGTTGTAACTCATTGGTCCCTTAAAATTAAAATTAAAATTAAAATCTGAATTAAAATTAAAATTGAAATTAAATAGTATTAAGTATTGCAATTTAAAATATTCTAAATTATAAGTTTTTAAATTACATGCGTTCTAGTTAATTAAGCTCTTGCACTGTCTTAGTAGAGACTTAAATAAAAATTGATAAATTAGCGCGTTTATTCGATATCCGATATCATTCGTTGTAAGAAAATATTTTTATTATTTTTCTTAATACTACATAAAAAATAAAAAAATATTTTTCCGCGTCAATATTATAATATTTTGCTACATGCAAATTATTGAAATTGTTTGTATAAATACATGTGTACAAATGTAATAAGCCTTTATCATATGTGCAATTTCTAATGCATGTGTATGTACAACATATGAAAATATATAATTTATATTAATGTTACAAGGTAATTGAAATAATCGAATTTATCTTGATGGAAACAGCGTAAGAATTATACACGAGTTATATTAAAAATTTATTTGTGGGGAATAAATTTAAATTAAATATTTTAATTGCCATAATGTGTAGAAAGACATAAAGATCGTCAAGCTGACCTAAAAAAACTATTCGGTCTTAATTTCTAGATCATATATTCTCGTGCTTAAAATATGCTTCTATTGGTTTGTACATAGTATTTGGCGCATTACACGTAATTCATATACTTAATACAATAGTTAGTGTATCGCATTATTTAAAAGTTCCATTTTTAAACCGACCAACCATTAATGATTTTATCCACGATGTAAAAAACTTGATTGAAACTCATTTTTTTTTTTAAATTTATACGGCAAGAGCTATATCGCATTCTGATAAAAAGACTTCATTTCTTCTTTTAGGGATCTTTGGAAATCGCTTTCGGATAAAGAATCGAGTGAAACATACTCGGACCGTTGCAAAATATCTGTGCCGGATATTGCGGCAAAGTCGATATCTCAATATGAGGCAAGCAAAGTCGATTTCATCTCTTTATCCTTTTATTGACATCCAGAGGATGCACTGTGTGCATCAGTTGAGTTAATACCCAGTCTCCAAACATAATCCCGCGTCATCATTTGTTGTACATTTTGCAAAGAAATAGTGGCATTATCTCTCGTGATAAAATCTTTATTTTTTTTTCTCATTACATATTAAAAAAATTTATATTTTTTTAAAATTATTTTTCTGCTGAGTTACATAAAAAAAAACGATTAATATACTAATTTGCTTTTTTTATAAAAAAATAAGAAACTTATACAATGTTATTAAATCACGCGGGAAATACCATGCATGAAATTATTGTTTATATTATATTAATTATCGTGAAATTGAGTGTATTATCTTGCGTTCAAAAAAATCGCGTTTTCCAAAGTTCAATATCGAAGGAAAATACTTTTTTTCGGACAAATTAACACGTTTAAGCGACGATCGATGCTTGTAATGTTTTTATTATCTCGCATACCTGCGTCAATTTAGCGACGGGATTATATCGTTATATGCGATCATCATTTCATTTTAACGCTACTGCCGATAGATATGATCCCCCGCGAGAGAGAAGCTGCAATGGCTGTTTCGTGTTTCCTTTTTTATCAATCACGCTTTTACTCGATGATCGTTGTGCTATCGGTTTTCCCAACGGTGGCCGATCGGCGACACCCATTTACCTAGCCACCATCCGATGATGTACGGAACGGGAGGAATGCTTTTTTTTTTATCTCGCGAATCCTTTTACGTTTCGAGCGTCTACTGGGATAATTTACCGCTCTTTTCTTCTTACATTTTTATTCGACCTGTAATCTTATATTTTCAATTTTAATCTTTGTGTGATTAGAACACGAATAAACGCATTCAAATATTAATTCTGAGAAGCAAAGAGAGTTTCCGAGAAAGTTAAATTTGTAATGAAAATTAAACATTTTGTCGAATGATAAATAAATTCCAAAAATTGCATATTTATGCAAATAGGATGAAACTCATTAGGATTTAACTTGTAATATGCGTTAAATATGTTTTAAAGTAGGATTTTCTTCTCTCCGACACTTTCTGAATCTTTTCGTTTTAGAGATCGTTATGCATTTTTTCGATATGTGTGTGTGTATGAGCCTTATTTTTTGTATTCTCTTTTCAATAATCAATATTAAATATATTTATCAAATTTGTATATATCAGAAGTTTATTACATTTATTAAAAATATTAAGCGTTGAATGAAATTTTATCATTTATTTAAGATTTATAATCTTTTTAAATAATGTGGAGGAGTCGCCGCTTTTACTCAAAAAGTTGACAAATTGTTTTTAGTAAACAAAACAATTAACTCTGTATGCCCACGTTGACAAATTGCTCGTATAGAAAGAAACAGGATAATGTCAAACGGAATGTCAAAGAAATAGTTTATTGAAAAAAAAAGATAAAAGAGAGGAAAAATTGGTTATTTGTGCGTCCATGATTGAAACAAAAACTTCCCAACAACGCGCGGAAAATTCCTGCGTGCCGTTACGTACCCCTCCTGCTTGTAGTAAAGTCCTCTCCCTCGCAAAAGGTTGGCGGGCAAAACGAAAAGAAAAAAACGCCGAGAGCGCGAAAAGAGAGAAAAACAACAGAGAGAAAAGCGGCGCATTTTATTTCGAATTTCTACGGCCACTAAACAAGTTCGCTCTTTCGCGGGGCGGAGGGGCACCGTCAACCGTCAAAAAATTTATTGGTCGTCTCCACGCCGCTTATCGGTGACGTTTATCGCGCCGCAATATTTTCCTCCCGAAATACAGCTCGTGCGCCCCCTTCTTTTCTCTTGCTCCCTTTTTTTTTGTCAATTGTCGGTGCCGTTATATCTGCGCGAGCGCGCGTCTCCCTTCGGTACCGCGCGGAGGTCCGTTCCTCTCTTTTTTTTTCTTTTTTTTTTTTTTTTTTTTTTTTTTTTAATTTTCAGTAACCGCGTCAGAGTCCTCTCGACCTGTCGGGAAGCCAAAATTGTCGGGGATCGATCGATCGGGCCGACCGAGCGTTCCGGTAGCCGTCCCACGAGTGTTTCCGCGCGAAATCCAGTTAAATACAGTACGGTCACATTTTCGATCGTATGCAAATGTAACGTGAATTGAAACATGATTCTTTCGACCATAGGATATCCGGGGATCAAAAAAGAAGGGTGACATTGATGGAACGAAATTGTCCTTCACGTGTATTACGCTATGCATGCTTGAGTGATTGCGTTCGTGTTTCAAGACCGTTTTTAAGGCTCTCTATAAAAGTAACTATAGAAACATGATAAGATATATAGATATATACGGTATCTGTATGATTATATATATATATCTTGAAAATTATATTTGTAACGAGAAAATCATATGCAGAATCTTTCTGATCATCAAAATATGGTGCCTAACCAGAGGGATAACTCTTAATCCTTCAATTTTCAACGTAATTTAGTCGATCCTTTAGTTTAAACTTACACAGATATTGATAGATTTTCATCATCTATGTAAGTTTATAAGACCTATACGTGGCATTGGTAATCAAAAGTCTGATGGAATCTGCGTATCTGGAGATATGAAATATATGCAAAATCGATTTTGTTCTTCATGCTAGATTAGCGAGACATACATTGGAACATATACCTTATCTAATCTTATATCAGTTCGATATCAACTAATTTATTTTCAAAACGCAAAGTAAAGAGTCAAACCCTGTTATTATTTCCGCGTTTATCTCTATTTAAGAAATAACGCGTTTTTTCAGATCGAACTTAGGTCCTCGTATAAACGATAAGTGCGTTTGTATGTATTTTGATTAAAAGGGCTGTACAATTTTCAGCTTCACCGGTTGGTTACGCCGTTCGAAACACGATTCTTTTGGTTACGGAAAACGAACCAACAGTATCGAATAACGCGAAACTACGAAAATTCGATTTTCTGTATTTTGTCGGGTTAGGTGGATGGATTAGTTTTCAAGCTTTACTAGAGATACTTTTATGAGACGAACTTATTACGATACACACATACGCATACACACATACACATACACATAGATAAACATTCGAAAACAAAATTTTAAGATTAACATTTTTACACAGGTATTTTATTATATAAAGAAAAGAAAGTATATAAAACATGTAACAATGTATCAGCAAATAATAAAAATATTCGTGCAAAATTCTTTTTATTTTGCAAAAAGAATTTGACTACAAAATGTTCTATTGGTTTGAAAGATTGCGTGTACGTTTGACATTGATAATTATCTTTAAAATAGCCATGTTGGAAAGTGATTTCGTTTATTCGTGCGAAATAATAGGGCGTATTGTCACGAGCAGAAACCGACGGTGACGTAGCGTCATGTGTTCGCTAAAGCGTGCACGGCAATGGCAAATTCAAGCCAGGCTACGCGATCGTGAGTGTTAAAATAGAATAACACGCGCTAAAAGTTATATGGAAAAAAGAAAAAAAAAAAACGGAAAAAAGAATGAACTATACAGTGGATTCTTGACACCGGCAAATCGTGCGTCGCAAACCGTATCTGGTATTTTCCGCGCTGCAAAATAGAAAAAAAGTCACGTGAACTTCGGAATAGACTCGCGAAACAGGCGAGATATTTTTATGAAATTATGCGTGCGACAATTTCGAGGAGCAAAAGGGGGAGATGAGCTATCGTCGCGCATACGAGAAGAAAAACTTTTCATATTTGACTTTAATAAATTAATGTTAGCGAGTGTTTGTGTATATCTCTTTAGCACGTGTGTTGCGTTCTCTATCTAAATTTAAGAAAATTAATTAAATTAATTGAAAATAATAACATAACAAAATATCTTTGAGTTTAATTATTCTTTGAAGTATAAATTTGGGTAAATGTTAGGTGTAAATTAATCCGAATATTTACCTAAGTTTGATTGCATCATGTATCACGCAACTTAAAATTGTTAAATTATCTGTTACTCGAATTCTTTGTTGCTAAAATAAAATTGATTTGAAGCTAAAGAATTGTCAATTATTTTAAAAGCAAATTTAAATTTATAATTCTTTAATTTTCAAATCATGTGATCTGACGATAATATAAATAGCAAGAAATATTTGCACGATATTTCTGCGACAGAAAGGCGCGGTTGTAATTCATGTTATCGCACGCGCGCCATTAAACATATCGAAACGCGAGATTTTCATCGATACGCTATCACGAGCAAAATGATCCGGAAAGATCGAAACTGTTAAACGGTAATTATGTGGAGAATAAAAGCCGTACAAATGCGAACAAACATTACGATGACGTCTGATTAAACGGGCCAAACTCTCGATGATCACTGGGCTCTCGGCAATCGAATCATTCTCAATCCGTTTGCAAACAGAATTGTTTATTTCGACGCGTTATTTGTATTGTTCGCTTTATATGTTTTCGCCGTAATGAGCTCGCGGAGTTTCCTGCATAGATAATTATAAAGCGGAGAATAACGATTTATTCGCGCTTAAATGTTTGCGATAATTGAAGAATGTTGCACTCGTTTTCGTTTCGCATGCATTTTACGCTTATAAACTATTTCACTTTTATTTTTCCATTTGCTCTGCTATATTTATACTGTTCTGTGTTACTTTATACGTTCTGTTATTTTTATTCTATTTATATAGAAAATAGCTTTTTACATGTTGCAATTATTAATATATAGAGGGGTTGAAAGAACTCTCTTGTCGCGCTATCCGATCCTCCCTAGTCCAAATGTTTACGCACCGAGTAATAGAAGGAGAGAACAGAATTTTCTACCCCCTTGACGGCAGGAAACAAGACGAGAGAAGCAAGAAGAGATGCAACAATAAAAACAGAATAACAGAAGACATTAAATTGTGTTTCCGGAAGAATCGCGCACCGGATAGGGCGATGGGGAGACCGAAATTTAAAGAGGAGGATAGAGAAGAGGGTGAGAGAGAAGAGAGGGTGTACAGAAGAAGGTTACGGGGCAGTGAGGGATTTCTTTCAGAGCGCGAAGGCGCAAACGTAAGATACGTATAATAGGAAGTCTGATAACTTTTTCTCTCATGGAGGAAAGGAAGCGTTCGTTCTTTCTCGTATATTATAACTAAATGTGCAAAAAAAAAAAAAAAAAAAAAAAAGAAAAACCACGCAGATTATCCGTCCGAGTTGGCTACCGCGGTCGTGAGATTTAATATTATACTATTTTCGTCTCGTCGCTTTGGCAGAGCTCTTCTCGCCGAACTGGATGAGGGAAGAGGCAGGTGTAGGGCTTCGACCTAAAGTCGACAACAGTACGTAACAGCTGACGCCATCAACTTTGAGTGCAGCGTTCTGCTTTCCCACTCTTTTCCTCCTTCTCTCTTCTTCACTCTTCTCACTACCACTTCTACTTCCTTTTCTACTCTCTTGTCCGGTCTTCTCGCACGAGTACCTTCGTTCCTCTCGCCGCGCTCAGCTAGTACTTGAATACAGAGCTTCCGCACTTCAATCCATCAAAAAAAAAAAAGAAAAACCACGCAGATTATCCGTCCGAGTTGGCTACCGCGGTCGTGAGATTTAATATTATACTATTTTCGTCTCGTCGCTTTGGCAGAGCTCTTCTCGCCGAACTGGATGAGGGAAGAGGCAGGTGTAGGGCTTCGACCTAAAGTCGACAACAGTACGTAACAGCTGACGCCATCAACTTTGAGTGCAGCGTTCTGCTTTCCCACTCTTTTCCTCCTTCTCTCTTCTCCACTCTTCTCACTCTACCACTTCTACTTCCTTTTCTACTCTCTTGTCCGGTCTTCTCGCACGAGTACCTTCGTTCCTCTCGCCGCGCTCAGCTAGTACTTGAATACAGAGCTTCCGCACTTCAATCCATCTGTCTACTCTTGTTAAGAATCGGCCGTCCCATCGGCCGACGTATCGAACGTACAGCGTGGTTGAGGATATTATGCTCGGAGATTAAAACCCACGCAATGGTCGTTGCAAATAAACTCGGTTTCGAAATCGTGTCGTTTAATTCTGTGCCGATCGAATACTCGATGAAATATCTTCTATCAAAAATAAATAGTTGTTTTTTTTACGGGAAATAAAAATATCGAAAAATATTGTTCTTTTTATTTAGAAGATGAGACACAGTTAATAAAGATGTATTATTTCCCGATGATTGTGCATTATTCAGTAGAAAAGCTTTATGACATATTTTTTTTTTCAAAACTCTTGTGTGTCCTTTCTTTCTCGGTTATTTACAGGAGTACTTCGGAGAATATCGGTAAATTATACAGCTGCTGTTTTATGTAAATTAATAATTAATTTGGCATATTGTATGTATATGTGTGTGTCTGAGAGAGTGATTTGTTAAATAGCAATTATGCGAACATGCTAGTTGTTAATGGAAAAATTCAATATTTAACTGTAACAAAACGCTGATGTTGATGCCAATGAGCGAGTTAATTGCACACGATTGCCAGATAATTTCAATGAAGGAAATATATTTCTCATTTCTGTAGTGAATTACATATCCGTGTAGTGATCAAATAATTTATCTGTCTGTTCATTTAAATCATGTATGCACACTCTATATGCACGCATACTGTGTACACTAAAATATCATTAAAATGAATGTATTCAACTTAAATTAAAAGAAAAACATCGTATTTATTTTCAAGTACTTTTGTGTGCAATTATACGCAAAATTCATAATGCCAAAATTAGATTAATTACAGGGTCACTTATTTTGATGACGCATACACACACACACACACACACACACACACACACACACACACACACACACACACACACACACACACACACACACACACACACACACACACACACACACACACACACACACACACACACACACACACACACACACACACACACACACACACACACACACACACACACACACACACACACGCAAACACACACACACACACACACACACACACACACACACACACACACACACACACACACACACACACACACACACACACACACACATCTGTACTATCGAAAAAAGCAGGAATTGATGGTACTTGGCTAAAATTTATCAAATGCATAACGATAATGGAGCTTTATAAACGCGCAATAAATCGTCGAGATATTTACACATCATCGAAATTATGTAACGCTGACCTGTTTAACTACTAAACATGATTTATGATTTTTTTTCCAACAAAATTAAACGTAAATTGTATCTTCCTTCGATATTATATCAAAGTACTTTCAATACTAATGCATTAAGTAATCTTAAGATATCGGCAGATATTTTCGAATAGAAGGGCGAGGCCCTTTCGTCAGTTGACGGCTCGGAGTCTAAGTTTCATTAGCTTTTATATGGAGATTCGCCCCTGCGTAAAATAAGCTCCGTGAACCCGTGTAATACGGTCCAACCGCAAATAACAAAACTTTACATGTAATCGAGCATATGGTGGATGGTCCGAGGGTGCGCGATAGGGCGCACAACCCTTCTCTCTGGTTTTCTCCTACTCGCACAAAGGTCCTCGGTAAGTCTGATTTAAGCGTCAGGTATAAGGGTCGTAAAGACGATACGATATTCCGCACTCGCGAATAAGAGAGGGACGACTTTATTACCCTAGAAATATGGAGCAAATCATGCTCGCACAGTAATTCTATTCTTCTATTCTTGCATCCTCAGACCGCCCCTTTGATGGAGATCGATCCTTGACCTTAATGCGATTTTCAATGATAATAATTTTGCTGAAAAACTTAGATAATCCATCACTATTAAATATTGTACGCCTTGAAATAAAGCGGATGAAATGCTGAAAGAATAACTTATTTAAATAAGATGGTAAATTTAAATACTCGACATTCTCCACATAAGAGAAATTCATTTTTTTTTACAAAATGTGAAAACTGAGAATAAATGCAGAAATATTCACACATTTAAAATAATGTACAGGATATTCCACATAAAATTACATTGTGTTCTCTCCGAAAAAGTTGTCGTACAAAAAAATGTTTTAGAAAAAATATGCAGGGTTTTGAGTGAGAAAAAAGTTCACTTTAAAAAGAATTACAAAATCTTCGACTTACCTCACTTCTTAAATAAACGAGTCGCGCGGAAATGAAAATGGACCGCCTTTAACGGATTATTTCACGAGACAGAGGATGTATTAGATATTTTTATTTCTTTTTGACGTTGATATGAAATGAAAATTGCAAACGCGATTCGTGTGATAATGACAATTGGCGTATCTTATTCGCACGAGAGAAGAAATGTGTGCTATACATATACCATGCACGAAATCACGTGAGAATTTTTTGCGAGAGATCGCAGTCCTCGCTACTTATTCATCGTATGCGTTTCTCTTGATAATCCGAGTAAATGAACATCCGCGTGCGAGAACGTCACCGAGCTGTTCCGACGACGCAGCAGCGGAGACGTTTGAGACTATAAATATGCATGGCATTAACAGAATGGTAATGAATTCGGTAAACTCTCCCATCTCGGTCTCTACCATCTCTCCGAGAACATTGCTTTTTCTTCTCTTTTCTTTATTAAGAGCGTGAAAACCGGACTAGAATGCATTAATTAAGCGAATCTCCACTTCGCTTCAAATTGATCGGCGCGGTAAACAACATCGCGTTATCTTTTTTTTTTATTCCTTTTCCATCAACGCGCAATAAATCGTCGAGATATTTACACATCATCGAAATTATGTAACGCTGACCTGTTTAACTACTAAACATGATTTATGATTTTTTTTCCAACAAAATTAAACGTAAATTGTATCTTCCTTCGATATTATATCAAAGTACTTTCAATACTAATGCATTAAGTAATCTTAAGATATCGGCAGATATTTTCGAATAGAAGGGCGAGGCCCTTTCGTCAGTTGACGGCTCGGAGTCTAAGTTTCATTAGCTTTTATATGGAGATTCGCCCCTGCGTAAAATAAGCTCCGTGAACCCGTGTAATACGGTCCAACCGCAAATAACAAAACTTTACATGTAATCGAGCATATGGTGGATGGTCCGAGGGTGCGCGATAGGGCGCACAACCCTTCTCTCTGGTTTTCTCCTACTCGCACAAAGGTCCTCGGTAAGTCTGATTTAAGCGTCAGGTATAAGGGTCGTAAAGACGATACGATATTCCGCACTCGCGAATAAGAGAGGGACGACTTTATTACCCTAGAAATATGGAGCAAATCATGCTCGCACAGTAATTCTATTCTTCTATTCTTGCATCCTCAGACCGCCCCTTTGATGGAGATCGATCCTTGACCTTAATGCGATTTTCAATGATAATAATTTTGCTGAAAAACTTAGATAATCCATCACTATTAAATATTGTACGCCTTGAAATAAAGCGGATGAAATGCTGAAAGAATAACTTATTTAAATAAGATGGTAAATTTAAATACTCGACATTCTCCACATAAGAGAAATTCATTTTTTTTTACAAAATGTGAAAACTGAGAATAAATGCAGAAATATTCACACATTTAAAATAATGTACAGGATATTCCACATAAAATTACATTGTGTTCTCTCCGAAAAAGTTGTCGTACAAAAAAATGTTTTAGAAAAAATATGCAGGGTTTTGAGTGAGAAAAAAATTCACTTTAAAAAGAATTACAAAATCTTCGACTTACCTCACTTCTTAAATAAACGAGTCGCGCGGAAATGAAAATGGACCGCCTTTAACGGATTATTTCACGAGACAGAGGATGTATTAGATATTTTTATTTCTTTTTGACGTTGATATGAAATGAAAATTGCAAACGCGATTCGTGTGATAATGACAATTGGCGTATCTTATTCGCACGAGAGAAGAAATGTGTGCTATACATATACCATGCACGAAATCACGTGAGAATTTTTTGCGAGAGATCGCAGTCCTCGCTACTTATTCATCGTATGCGTTTCTCTTGATAATCCGAGTAAATGAACATCCGCGTGCGAGAACGTCACCGAGCTGTTCCGACGACGCAGCAGCGGAGACGTTTGAGACTATAAATATGCATGGCATTAACAGAATGGTAATGAATTCGGTAAACTCTCCCATCTCGGTCTCTACCATCTCTCCGAGAACATTGCTTTTTCTTCTCTTTTCTTTATTAAGAGCGTGAAAACCGGACTAGAATGCATTAATTAAACGAATCTCCACTTCGCTTCAAATTGATCGGCGCGGTAAACAACATCGCGTTATCTTTTTTTTTTATTCCTTTTCCATCGTGATTATCCGCAAGTGCAATCGGGAGAGGAGGATTTCAATGAGATTGCACTCTTTGACGCGAAATGAGATAAAAGGACAGGTTTTATATGCGTATAAACGTAAATACGATTCTCGGTTCGGTTTACATCGTACACCGGAAATCGTATCTGAACTTAACGGCGTCATGGAAGCGGACTCAAATAACGTAGCTTGTCGATGAGAGCGGAAATTTCTCCCGGTATCGCGTTTCGCACAAATTGACTAACGGAAGACACGTTCAAGGGTCGAATCGATAGATATAATCACGCACGTATCATATCTGACGTGTGGTATTTCTCGATAATTTTCTTCATTGCCCGCTCGTCGATAAAACCTAAAACCGACCGGTATGCAATTTCAGCTGACGTACAACTCCGCAATGAAATTTCCTATATCGCGCGCGAGGGAATGAAGCTCTCTCGCTGCCGTCTCCTATGGCACATATTAAATTTGTTTTTCCCGGGATATAAGCCGAGAAGGAGGAGGAAAGTTACTTTCCCCCCCAGGAAGTGGGGAAACATGGCGCGCGCAAGAGGAAGAGTGGACCCGGGGTAATAAATAAATAGGGGTCGATGGCGTTGTAAACGTCCGTCGTAAAGTGATTTAGCCACTTCATTGGCTCATAGAAAGTTAAGTGCAGAGACGCGGACTACATAAATGTACGTGAGATTCACTCTTCCCCACCGCAACCTCCTCCTTCTCTTCCTCCTCGTTTACCAACTCTATCTCTATCTCCGTTCCCCCCTCCTTTTTTTTTATCCGCGTATTTTCGCTCTCGCTCCGTATCATCCCCCGCGTATCCTCTTTCTATCACGAGACGCACGTGTAAATCCCACGACCGGTGTCCTCCCACACCAGCATCCTTCGGACGCTCTACTTTCCCGCGCGGATTCCTCGGGGACGTAAAACGCGTCTTTATTTTTACGTCAGATTTAACGCGATTTCACACGGATCTTGGAAACGATCTCACAGCCGCCAACGCGGCCTGTGTGTCAATAACGTCTATTCGTAGTCAACGTCGAAGCGACGTCGCATCGTTTACTGTACATTCGCTGCAATTTAACCCATTAGCGTCTGGCGCGTATATCAGTTGAGAGACAATCTGTTTGCATTTGTCTTGGAAATTCTAGCTAGAAAGCACAAAGTGAATTCTTCGTGTGGCTGTGAATCACAGTTTACGTTTTATATTCTGATGTATCTCTGACGATCTTTTAAAATCTTTATCTTACAGATAAGAGACGGGAGAAAATTATTTTAAGCAATTGCGTATATAGGTCAACATGACTTTATGAGATATTTCAGGAATACATAATCGTCTGATGGTCAATTACTACTTCTGCCACTTTTTCTGCGAAGCAAATTTGGAATCGTTTGTCAGTGACAATTTTTGCATTGTTTGTATTTTCATAAAAGATTTGTAAAGAAATTTAATTTATTAAGTTTAATCTCAATAAAAGTTATTTTTGTGACGTATCTCTGACCATCTTTTAAAATCTTTATCATACAAATAAGAGACGGGAGAAATGTTTTTTAAGCAGTTGCTTATATAAGTGAAATGAGGCTACTTTACGAGATATTTCAGGAACATATGATCTGACCGGTTACTATTTCTACTACTTCTTCTTCAAAGCAAATTTGAAATCGTTTATCAGTGACAATTTTTGCAATATTTATTTTTGTAAAAGATTCGTGAAAGATTTTTAATCTATCAAATCTCGCCAACAATTAAACTAAATCTTGATTGATATAAAGTTTAATTAGAATTAACAAGAAAGGATGTTTTGTTGCCATTTAGCGTCAGGTAATCGACGGAACGGGAATACCTCAGACGGGAAATTTTAAACGAAGTCACAAACGATGGCTTGTCGTCGTCGTCGTCCATCGAAGTTGCTCTCGCGAGGAGCTTTCAGACACAGTTTTCTTTAGCTTGCTTGAATCGCGGCGAAGGCACAACTGCGCTGTGTGTTTGATAAAAGGCGCAACGCGATTTTCAAAGGTCTCCCATCTCTCCCGTGTCGTCTAGATAGATCGTAGAATTGGTGTGCGCGCGCGATTCTTTACTATCTTTACGGTTTGCTCTCCACTGTGTCGTCGCGGGCCATTTTTCTTACTCTTGTCACTCTTATCCCCCTCACCCTTCTCGCGACTTTTACCTTTCTTCTCGTCGCCTCGTCTTAAGTAAGAGACGCTCTTTCTGCTTTCCTCGCGCGGAAACAGACTTTTCGCTCTCCGCGGATTTAATACAACGTTATGGACAGTATCGGGTTCTCTATTAAACCGCAATTTCATTTTGCATAAATTGTGAGTCATAAATATTCATTTATTTGCTGCGAAAATGGTACTCGAAAAATTCGCACGGCTGAGGGAGACTGAACAAACTGCCGAATTTCGCGATTGGCCCGTCGACGTGTTTTGATCGAAAGAGGCGAGAGGCGATAAAGCGTGCAAGAACTGAGAGCGAGTTTTCATAAAACGGAACGGATTATTCTCGAGGCAAGAGAGGACCCGACCAGAGAAAGCGGCATACGATAGAGTCTGATGGCCGAGTTTGAAAGCAAGTACATGTCAGATGTTAAAACTTAGACAGAAAGAAAGATGAGAATTTTATGATATTTATGGTGGATGTGAAAAAAGTCTGCAAAGATATAGGACACTCCTCAAAGTCCATAAGATTAGATATTTGGAACGTATATATTGTGATTTTTTTCTTTTTTTTTTGTAGATGATTACATAATAGATTACATGGTTATAATAGAATTCACGATTCAATTGCTAAATCACTCGCGATTCAATTACATTTTGTTAACGAGACACACGCCGAGCTTACATATAATTCCATTTATCCGCGAGATTTAGAATCCGAGCATTTAATTCCGATCCCCGGGTCGGTCTTCCGGTCGATTGCGGTGCAAAACCCTGAAAAAATCGTCAGATAAGAGACCATTCGTAGGGAACGACGGTTATCACCGACGAATCTTGGTCGACGGAACAACTTTCACGGTGGCCGGGCTTGTGCTCGGTCCGAATAACGATGTTCCAATCTGATCGAGCCTGTGTCGCGGAGGAGGGCTGGCAAAAACCGGCGATTACATCCCCTATCACGGCCAATCCTAGTTGAATTTAATTCTCCTTTTTTTCGTTAAGTGTTTAAGCAAGATGCACTTTTGTTTTACTGTAAAGCAAAATCAAATCGGATAAGAATGAAATCGCGATATGAGGGAAAAATAAATGTATAATGTACGATATTACATATATCGAATCATTGTCGTTTTCTCTCCCTTTCTCTCCCTCTCTCTGTCTTTCTTTCTGTCTCTGTGTCTCTCGCTCGTTTCGTAACTACTTCATCTCTCATTTCCTCATCAGGATTTCAGCGTAGTTAAGCAATTTTAGGATGTAATTGGAGTTCAATAGTTTGGATTCATTAGCGCTGAAGCGGCATTATCTCAAGATCTAATTCGTGATACTTCGGGTCGAGAGGCAGCCTATTACTTTCGAGGACTTTCAAAGAATTCTCGTCTTTGCTCGCGTCCCTACTGACGTCGCTCTCCGACATCTCGAAGAGCTTTATTATACATACGTGCCATAACTAAAGAATCTTTATTACATTAAATCATCAGAGAATTTTGCGGCCAGCCATATACTACATTTTTTTCTCTCTTCTTTTCTTTCTGATTTTCTCAGAGATAGAATTATTACAAATGTGATTCTATTCGATTCTATGCGATTATACTCGATGTGATTCTGTGATAAAAGAGATGATATCAGTTTTAATATCATTAAATTGATGTAAAATATTTTATCCGTCAGGTAAAGCTGAGAATAAAAAATTACACACATTATTTCGAAACCTATCAATCAATAAATCGTTATTAGCTTTCCAATACACTTTTTATCTATAAAAGAAATCACTTTTTTAGAAACTTAAATTAGTTTTATAAAATAAAACTCGATAGAAAAGAAGTTTTTTTTGTGCATCAACTTAATTGTATTATATTAGGAATATATTATTAATTTGATCTATTTTGCAAATCTTGCGAATTGCATTACTAATAGCCGTTATTAGCTTTTCAATGTATTTACTTCTCGTATTTATAAAGAACAAATGTCCCACTAAAAGCTTAAATCAGTTACCCCATATAAAATAAAACTCTATAAAAAAGAAGTCTTTTTCGTGCATCAAATTAATACACTTAATTGTCATATAATACACTCAATTATCATATTAGAAATGTATTATTAATTCGGCCTATTTTGTATCTCTCTCTCTTGCAGCTTGCATTACTGTAATCATTCTACCGACGTTTCCACTACGATATGAAGCGTAAGAACGTCGCGTTAATCGGCGTGTAATGTCGCATAATGCGTACGCTCAAACGGAGGTAAAATTGCAAATCAAACGTAAAACGGGGCTTCATCCAATTACAACTTCCTACAAAGGGCGTTTACGTAAAATAATCGCATTAACGTTCAACAGACCGGACTAATTACCTTTCCTCTAAGCAAGAGGGAACACATAATTCTCCCGGAAACGACAGCGGCCAGATTGGAAACTCCTTGCGCTCGCTCGCTCATTCGTTCGTTCCTTCGTTCGTTCGTTCGTTCGCTCACTCGTTCGCCTGAAACGCTGAAACGATTCAGGACGTCTCACGGTACCTGCCAAGGCAAGCGGAATGGATTAGTTTTGCAAATACACAAATACGCGCGCATGTTTCGCGGTCGTTACGCCTAATTTAGCCAACACTTCTGTCTGCCGTTGGCAGAACGGAAGTCAATGGCCTGAGAGTCAACCGAGAATCAAAGTAATTTGGAAATTTCAGACGAGCTTGACTGACGACAAGATGTGGCAAATAATTAATATCGCGCTTTTTATGATAATGATAAGAATAGTACATTTTGTATATGTGTTGTATATCTACATATTGATATCTAAAAAAAGTCGGCGGCAAAAGTTACTTAAATTAAAATAAAATTTTAAGCGAATGATTCATTGAGACTTCTCTCGCTACATTAATGTTTCAGATATGTTATTTTATATTGATCAATATAGACATATGGAAATCGGAGCAATCAATATCGTAATTGAAATGTGTTTCTATTTAAATTATGGATAATTTTAAAATATTTTATGTAACGACAGAATATATTTTTGCTTTACGACGTAACGATTGAGTGCGTCCTGTCGAGACAATGAATTCTCAATCTGCGTCCGAGAATTACGAGAGATATCGCCGCGAATGCTTCAGGGTGGAGTACATCGGCATTAAGTCTAACTTCCATTATAATCCATATCCAATCACTTGGAGTCGATTACCGGGACGGCAGGAAATGGCCCGCGCCTTGTTTCGTGCCGATCCTTCTATTGCTTCGCCGAAAATAAATTGCGTTTTGTATTCCTGTCTCGCATACACTCTTAAGATATTACATTGAGAAAGAGCAGCGCGGTGGGTAAATATATTTTTCTGTATTAAATGTGTGTTGGCAAAGCCAACCACGCTTTTAGATCAGCAAACGCAGATATCGAAGGATAAATGTACCGGATGAAAAATGATTCATCCGATAATGTTAATAAATGTTAGCATACGACCGGGGGTGGAAGATTCTATATGAATAATTTGAGAATGTAAAATAAGCTTTTTTCATACCGTCTTGTGACGGATATAAATCAGAAAAAAAAACATTAAAAATTGTTAAAAATATACTGAAATGAGACACAAATCTAGCATTTAACTTAAAATATTGCCAAGAATTGTTTTAAATTTCGGACAACGGCATTGCAGGATGCCTCGATTACAGTCGAACGCAAGTGGAAGCTGTGTTCTTCGCGTGGATCAGAACGCGTGATTGTCTTTCCGGGCGAAATTTTCACCGGATAACCGTCGATGCTCGCCGATCGTTCCGAGACGTCGACACGTAACCGGAAAGGCTACATTCCAGGTACAGATCGGAGACGCTGGACGCGTTCGTTTTTGCGAGAAGAGCGACGCGCGTGAGCCGGTTAACCAGAGGCTCGTTTCCAAGTCTGATCCTAATCGGGCCAACCCACTGCCGAGCCTGACTAGCTCTGGGCGTAACCACTGGATAGAATCGAAGATCCCTTCCTGTGGCGGCGACTGCGACAGTTTTCCTCTCTTTTTATCGCTTTCGTTCGAGATGCGAATCGACGAGTTTGAATGAGGATGTAAGCTCGCTTTTACGAAGTCTATTTTTTTCTTTTCGTTTCAACGTTTAATTGATAGTTCCTGTGAAACTTATTTAAGAAGTTTAAAAGTCTGCAAAGTGTAAATAAAGATATGCCAAACATTTTTTTTACGTTATGTTTATACATTCTATTTTAATTAAAAAGAAAATGTGGAAAAAGGATGATTTCGTTGCCGAGAAACTCGCATATTTAGAGTGGATAGCTATTCTTATTCGGCGACGAAGCCGGAACCTTGGAAAGTATTGCTGGATCCTTGAAACGAACTCTTTGCCGCAGGAAATTACGAGAGATGAAATTATTTTTCCATATCAGGAGGATATGGTACACGATACACATACACATGTGTAGTCCGGAAAATGCGGTATATTGGTTATTTTCCATCTGGAAAGAAAACATTCGCCTCTGCACTCAACTTACGGCGGATTGCCTTACAGCGGGAAATTCGAACTCTGCTCTCTATATCGGATTGACTCGCGGAAAGGGCGGGAGAAAAGGCAGGGGGTGGCATCCGGTTACACGTCAGACAAGTGATGGATCGGGAATAAATGGGGAATATTGACTGGAAATATTAGAGATATTAAAAAGGAGCCGCTCACGCTCT
>NW_021848831.1:428612-430985 GCF_003651465.1 Formica exsecta | reverse complement strand
CTCTTCCCACCGTATCTCTCTCGCATATCGAGAGATTGAAATCTGACACTCTCATATTATCCGAATTGAACAAAGGGCACGTTCGACGGGGATATGGAATGTTCGCGTGATACTCTTGCTCCTCTGCGCTTCGTGAGCCCGTTTTGGGGGGGAAAAAAAAAACACAAGCCAGACTACACGTACGTCAGAGATATATTCCGAAAATCTAATAAAAAGAATCTGATAGAATTAGACAAAAAAGAAATCGCTACAATATATTACAAATCACGTTTTTAGTTCATAAATATCAGATTTCTTGTCTGATACGTTCGATAAATTATCTTTTCTCATTCCGCTTTATAATTGCATACGTGTTATTCATCGAAAATGATTCATTTCTTCATCTATGGTTTAAATTTCTGTTTTTAATGAGAGAGTATTCCTTTTTCTATCTGTATATTATACACAATTTCTCTATTATGTGAATGTTTATAAACTTTTATAACTTTTGATGAGTGCTTATGAATATGTGTGAATAGAAATATTCAATTTTTATAAATCTTAAAAAAATTTTTTAAGACTCTTAAACTGAATCAATAAAAATATGTCAATGATTTAGTGAGTATATTTCATTAATTTTCAGTGAAAATACTCTCTCTTTGATCCTCCGTCTTATGTTTCACTAATTGATAATAGTAAGATTTTAAGAAAAAATCAAACACTACCACTAATTGATTCCTCTTAATGAGATCTCAATGCTATACTTGTGTGACTGAAAGCACTGCTTATCAGTGATAATGCACCAATTCCATTTAAGAGAGTAAGCTCTATTTAAAAACTAAGAAAAGTAAGATTCAAATACATCGAGGAAAAATATTCGCATTTGTTTGTAATTATATAAGAAACTATAGCTATACGTAAGTAGCTTAGTAAACATATAACTATTTGTTTTATAGTTATCCCCGTGTCTTTGTGTGTGGTATTCTCTTATAGAATCTTGGGGACGTCCGTAGTTACAGAGAACATGTCTCCGACTGTCTCTCTGTGCGCGGATCGGTCTCTTCCTTAAACCGCTTTCCATGACAAAGGACAAGGTTTCGTCGCGATACTGTCGCACAAATGCGACGCAATCTTGCGAAAGACGGCGAGGGTAGCCTAACTGTGATTAGGGTATAAGAAAGCGAGGAAAATGCCGCGCAGTGTTTCCATCCTTCCTTCTTCACCATCTCTTCCTCTCTCTCCCTTTTTTTTTAAGGAACCATACGATGGGGCTTAATTTCAGCTGGATTTCTGAGACGGCTTGCTTCCTCCTTTTTTTATGACCGGTACTAAAGCCTCGTACAAAGAGACAGGGCGTCGGGCGCGCGAGGAGGGCGCGGAAAATGCGGGAAAACATCTAGCCCGGGCGAGATTGCCTCTTTCCTAATTTATAACTAGGCAAGGCCTCGCCTTAACAATTTACGCTGTATCCGTACTTCGTGCCAACCATCACCCTTCTCGCCCATCCCCCAGATTCCGAAACGGTTACGGACCTATAGAACGAGTCCGAGGCAGTTACGACGTCGCGACACGAGATTGCCGGAGGGAGGACGCCGTTTCTTCTATCGGTCGCCGTTGCTCTTCCTCGCCCCATTCTCTGTTTTCCGAAGACTTACGACTCCTCGTTGACAGAACTTTCGATTCTGATTGACCCATCCAAAATAATCTTGAAAAAAAAAGTTTTAAGATACGTAAAAAGAGTGAGCCTCTCTGATGACGAACGTTGCACGCATTATTTTTGCAGGAGAATGGAGCTCAGTATTAAATTTGGATGAAGATTATCTTGCGATGATCTTAAGAACGACGTCCATTGACAGTTCCGTCTACGTCTTTCTTCTTCGTAGTGATTATTAAATGATTAGTCTACTAATATTCGATAACGAGTATGTTACAGGATGCGTTTCAAGTTTCCTCCTGAAAAAGTTGGTAATGTCAATGCAAATGCGAGAAGTATCTTGCCTATCTGAATTGCAAATTTCATTTTCTTAATGGTACTGAAATGTAAAACAAGTCTTTCAACCTTGAAGAAACTTTCAAACATTCGCTTCTTACATATAGATGCAATTTAAGGAACCGAGCGATATTAAATTATTATCTGTGGAAGAAGATAATATTTATCACTGCATCGAGATATATTTATATTCCGTTTTATCTGTTTTTTCTTATACTATTATCGATATGATTTCAACAAATATTGATTATTATTAATCGTTATAATAAAAATATTTGTGTCAAATGGTAAGAAACAAGAGAAAATGTAGCAATTAATTCTTTTGCGAGCAAAAATTACTAATGTCAATATAATTTATAATTAATAACAATTTGGAAAAATATAAAAAAATTGATATTTTTAAT
>NW_021848831.1:401510-427242 GCF_003651465.1 Formica exsecta | reverse complement strand
TAAATAAAATATTACAATTGTGAAAAAAATAAAAATTGAAATTTCGCGTGCAGTGCGTTAATTCGCGTGAGGGATATTATTTAATTAACATCAAATTTTAGAATTGACCCTTCTTGAGCGTCCCTAAATAAAAATATTACAGTTATCATAAAAGTATCGCGATTCTACATACGAGTGCGCGTTATGCACCTGCGAAGTACTCTCTCTCTCTCTCTCTCTCTCTCTTTCTCTTTCTCTTTCTCTGCGCAGTATAATACATATAATATTCCAGCGGGCAATAGGCCATGAAACTTATACAGTCAAACCTTAATACCGAGAGAATTTTCCTGGAGGTTTCAGTTCCGGGCGCCAACCAAGGAAACACTAATTATTTCGCAATCTCGGCACTCACCCCATTTCGCAGATGGTGTTGCATTAAGAAAATTAATTTTTTACAGCCGGCCCCGTTAAAGGGGATGTGCTCCGCGTCCCCCGCTCCAGCCCTAGCCGGAATTGATCCCCCGGAAGAAATGATAGCAATCGGATGTAAACTGAAGATTATGCCATTAAGAAAATTAATAAATAAAAACGAAATCATACATATACATGCACTCGCGCGACCATTAAGAAAATTAATTTTTCTGCGATTTGTAGAGCTCTCGCGTAAAAGTCTGTGCATTCGCTCGATCTAGTCGCATACATAAAGTTTTCTGCTGCAATTCATCAATCGCATCTTTCTCTATTTAATCCTCAATATTATTATTTCTCCAGCGGAAAAGTTGTCGCATCTTATCTTTCTTATCTTATCTTTCTTTTTGCCCTTTATCGGACTCGGACGCATCGCGATCTTCCTACGTCCATTTCGTAGCATTACTACGTATCATAATTGAATCCACGGACCAAGTCCCAAGTAACGTCGTTAAGGGGAGGATCTTTCCGCATCGTTACGTAAGAAACGACGGACGAACACAATACGATCGAAGCCGAGAAGATCCCTATTCTTTGGATGATTCGCTCGTCGAGATATGTGTGGTTCTGGTAGGGTAAATTCGAATGATACAGGAGAAGGCGGGAAGGTGTCCGCGGTTACGAATTTGTCAGGACTCGCTGGTGAGACGTGTCTGTCGGTATCTCAGAGAGATATTATTCGCGATAGTAGAGCGAGATGGAAGTGTCCCGCCGGTCTGCGCGAAAATGGGTACTTGGACAGTTGGACAGTTCGTGGTCGCCCAGAAGACGGGCGTCGTCGTTGTCGTCGTCGAGATCTTCGTGAGGGGCGCGCAGGGTTCGGTGGACAGAAGGTGGAAAGAGAAGAGCAAGGGGGAGAATCGGGGGCGGTAGAGGCTGCTGCTTCTCGTGAGTCACCCTATTCTTGTCACCCTGAGTTTCTTGACGGCAGGATGACGTCTCTATCGAGTTACGGCTTTGTTTTTGGGTCGGCCGACTCTATCGGCACTATCGGCGGAAGGGAGAAGTTTGGGGACTTTCTTCTGAACGATCTCCCATGTCCCCGTATTTCGCACAAGAACGATCTTGGCTGGTATATCCGTTATGTTAACGATTGCGAACTCTTATCTCAACAATCTTGAATATGTTCGAACTGTACGTATTATTTCGGAATGAGTTTAACTTTGGCGACATTTGAGGAAAAGAAACAAGATTATTTTCAAAGATTGACTAAAGTATTAAGATTTTTAAGTGAATAAAAATTATAACTGAGAGATCTGGAGATAAAATATGACATAGAAATAAAGAAAGAAAAATTATTATTGTATCTTTGATGTTCCATTTCTTAGATTTATCCTTGACAATGATTTAGCTTTGTACAGACGGGTCATACCACAAGGCTATCCATATCTCACGAATGAACATTCGATAGCACTGAATATCTATGCTACACGATCACACGACTTGGTGCCGCATCTGTAATTTACGCCGCACGTGCGTATATATCGTGTTGGAAGTTCACGCCGATGTAGCTATCATCATGACTATTCTATCGCATAGCGAGAAATTCTTTCAAGTTTAAGGAGCGAGGGAGGTTGGAACTCGTAGTAACCAATAACGAGGAAGAAAGCTTTCTTTATCTAGGTTGCAAAATCAAATTGCTACCCTACGCCGCTGTGAGCTTCCCTCGCTCTTCCCCTTTTTCACCTCGCAATCCCATTTTCCCTTTTCTCTCTCTATCGTTCTTTATCTTTCTCTTTCTCTCTCTTTCTCTCGCGCGAATTCTCACACCTTTCTACAGCCACTCACCGAGTCGAGTTTGTGAAAGCATTACGTTCGAGCACCCGACCGCTATTCAAACCCCACACCGAAGTTAAGAACTCGCTGATGAGGTAAATCAAACGTTCCCCGAGAAAACAATTCTTTCGGCATTCTAATGAGCTTTCATTTAAAAATTTCCCGTCCTGCGAGAAATTTTGATCGAAAGTCTCGAGAAACAGAATTCGCGAATATATTGGACGAAGGGTATAAAAATAATTTCGCATAAAATACTGTCTTATTCAGAAATATGACGTACATTTTGCGCAAAGGAAAAATCTTAAACCGAAAGGTTCGCTTAAAGCAGAGCAAAAACGTTCCTTTGAGTACACCGTTCGAAAACGAAAGATTTTATATGTACGTGGAAACAATAGTTTGACCCACTTTCCTAAAAATTTAAAGAAACTTAAAAAAACTTAAAAAATAAATCCTAAACTTGTTAAATTAACTTAAAGTTATTGCTGAAATCGGATTTAGATTTGCTTTTACCGTTCGTTTGAAAAGCGAGTTGAAAGCCATTGTTGCATTGAATTCCATAATCACTTTACGAATTTGTGTTTGCACGTATTTCGTATACAATGTAATCGAATTTTGCCCGAGATCTAAACTTTTCGATCGAAAATTTTAGTCGAAATCTCGTATATCGAAATTTACTGCATACGTATTTCAGAAACGTATAATTTCTGACATCACCGGAGAGCTTCTTCCCGCATCTTCACAACGCTATCAAGAGAGAAGCGTGCTTTGTTCCGCCCATGCAGCACAGGAGTCGAGGAGACCAAGTTTTGCAGTAAGAACATCCAGCGAGAATTGTCGTCAACTTCCTCAACAGTTTGCAAGTAGCTGGCAAACATCGGCGTGGATACGTCGACTCGCGCATACTTTACGAGCATTTCTTTTCACTGCCTGGGAATCGTAAGCGCTATGCATTCACTGAATAATACGTTAGATGACGTCATGCACAGCAAGTTTAGTTTTTTCTGTGAAAGAGTACACACACTAGAGAGAAAAGGTGAGAGAGATTTTGTATAAATTTATAGAAATACTAGCAGCTGTGAGCAACAGATAATGCGATTTTGCAGTGGATATTAAACGCTTACGTGTAAGATGAAAACTGGTTGCATATTAATCAACCATCAATTTACAAGGAAACTTTCCGTAAACGCAGCAAATTAACGAGGACTAATATTTTACATAAATATGTAGTAAGCAATTAAAATAAATATTAAAATAAGTATGCTTTGTTTTAATTAAGAATATGCAACTGAATATCTTCTTTTCTTAAAGTTTTACAACTTGTAAATATTTTCTTTTACAGCTAGAATTGTTCGGGATGTTTTCAACTGTTACGTTTCAAACGTCTTATCCGGCAGAAGAGGATGTCTATATCTATATGTATAGGAAAACTGCGTTTCTCAGCATCCGCGAGAGAGCAGACTGACGGGTGACTCGGCTGATTCGAGTAAGGATGCAGGCAGGCAGACAGAGTAGGAGAAGGAAGACCCGGGAAGTAACTTAAACAGCGGCTAAAACAAGAAGTAGCAAGTCATAATTGAGTCGGGCAAGTATGGCGGGGTCTATGTTGGTAGGTGGAAAGCGCCGCTGCCGACATACCTGACCGGAATTCGAAAACAGGAGGGGGGTAGCTCTCCGGTCTCCGAGTCTCAAGATGGTTTCCGTTAGTTCGCCGTCCATCGAATGGAATCCAGATGTTTCTCGGCATATTAATGCTGCACGCGCAAATACAGGAGCTTAACTTTGTGGCGAAAGAGATGAACGTAATTGAACTTTGGGCAATCTGAAACTTGAAAAAAGAACTATTATAGATTTTCAGGATTAATTATTCAGGAGCGTTTCAATGCGCTTTTTATTATAAATTTAAAAAATTGTATACATTAGCATTTTTTAAATATTTTAATTAAAGATGCTCTAATTTTAGAACATTCATATCTATCTATCAGATTTTTATAATCAAATTCAGAGGCGTTTCAATACGCTTTTTATTATAAATTTCTAAAATTATATTATACATTTGTATTCTCTTATTTTTATAATTGAAGATGCTCCAATTATAATATTTACATCTATTTATCAGAATTTCTATATTTAAATCTTGTGATCAGATTTCCTTGTCATACTTGATAAACCTATCTCTATTTCTATATTCAATTATTTAATTATTTAATTCTACGATTTATCTGCTGCTTCGCGTTCACCAAGAGCGAATAGGATCGGCGAGTCACGAGATTCTCCCGTGAGGAGAGGCTTGCGGTCAAAAGGACACGCTCCTGCGAGCGTTGGATCCCTAGATCGCTCGACAGACGGCGCTCGTGTAGCATCCAGAATCGCCCGATTGCTGGAATTATCTGGCGGACGAGGTCAATGCCAATGACATTGACGGACGAGAACCGGCCAGGATCCGATCTATATAACGGGCGCAGGACGAGATCGATGCGAGAGAATGTCGCAGGGCAACTTACTGCAGGGCTACAATTGTGAGTAAAAATTACCGTCGACGAGCCGCGAATGATGATCCGCGAGCAGGAGCGATCGCACGCGTTGCGCCGTGAAAAGTGAGCTCTGATAATGGCGGCTTTCGTTTATTTAACGCCGAGACAAAAAAAGCCGAAATCCGAGAGCAGCGAGTCGCGATGCATTGTGACACCTCGGGAGGATCGGTCATCGTGCGTCTCGATCTGTAGACCAGATAGATCCGGTGAATAAAAATATCAACGCGCCGTTTGTCTCTGTAAATGTATTGTGCATCGTACATTATGCGAGTATGACTCCTGGCTTTTCGGAGTCGTCGGTGCTACCAGCATCAACCTTTACAGTACGCTTTTTAACATTGTAACCGTAGTATTTTTTATTCGCGTACGTGGCTATGCTTAATAATTAGGAGGAAAAAAAAATACATATATATATATGTATATACATACATACATCTTTCATGTTAAAGTAAATTACTCCGAAATAGAAAAAAAATATATAACAGTAATATATAAATTAAGATATACAATTAATAAATAGATTATACATTTGATTAAGAAAATTTTAGGATTATATTATTAGAGCTATTACATTAATTAACTATAAATATTTAAATAGATCTCTAGATATTTTGATAATTCTCTTTCTCTCTGTGATATTATATTTGTGATTATTTTATAAAACGATACGATATATATATCATCATAAACGATACGATGCGTAAATCGAAATTACGCAACGCTACGCTCGTGTTATCTCGTCGCGAGATGCTAACCGTTGATTAGCCGGTTGCGTTACTAAAACAATGGTACCTCCCCCTCAAGGAGTTTAGATCAGTGGAAAGTTTTCGATCAACTTTCACAAACAATAATATATCGCACAGATATTTCTTTCCAAGCAAATAAATATCCTATGGGCATTGAGATAAAGTTCGTAATATTTTTACCTTATCAAAACGTAAATTTGATTGATGAATCCATAATAATAATAAAAATAGAAAATTTAAAGAAAAGAATATTCCATCATCAAAAAGAAACAAACTGCATAGATTGTAAAATAATAAATGCATGTTCAAGAAGAGAGTAAATCTATGTTGCTGCAAAATAAAATATGTTTGTCAGGGACGATATATAATTCTTGGTATCTCTACGGCAAAGGACGCGTACCGTAGTATGTATATAATTAATTTTAAGATAAGACAACACACAATTTTTCCACAAACGACAATTGCTTTTCGACTTCGTAGGGGAAACTCAGTATGATGATCCGCAGGTGCAATTTCCTCGTCCTATTCCGGACGAAGTTATCAGGTGAGCTCACGATGTTCGCTCTAGCCAGCATAAACACGAATGCAAACCATTTTCTTCTTGTATAAATTTTATGTAATATCGTTCTTTTTATATCTAACAGGGATATAATATTAACACACACATGCAGTTTCTTTTGGATAAATTTTTATGCACATAAAAAGAAATGTTAATTATAAAGTTCGTTATAATCCTACGTGCGCGTTACGCCTTTGTTGCAATTCTCTTACTAATCCTCTTAATTTGTGAAACTCCAATGCGGCGACTTAGCGTTTACGAGGTTTACGTAAAGGAGGAGTCAGGCCCGGACTCGAGGAGCGGCGATACATCGGATGTGTCGGGATTAGGGTCCCTAGCCGATCAGCAATTAATCCAAGTAATTAATCGCTGCGAAAGTTTTATCAATGAGAACGATTTGCGATCATGTAAAATCACTTTCAAGGATGATTGCATGGACCTGGATGCAGCCATAGATTCCGAAGTGATCAATATCGACGGCAGCGTCACGAAACTCCTTGGCAAGGACGCGTTAAGGTACAAAGTAAGTGCCAAAGTGAGGTATCTTAAATATTTGTCGAACTATTAGCGCAGGGCAAGTTGTTTGCCGAGAGCGAGTGTATATCGTTACAGCAGTAGTTTACATGAAATATTTTATCTTATCTAGAGTTCACCCCCTTTCTTCTTACTTTGAAGAATTTCATTTGCATACGATTTTTATAGTTTTATGTACCAAGGATTTGCCTATCTACATCGCGATGTAGCATAATTATAGGAGTAAATGTGGAAGTATTGCTGTGGAAACTGCATTTTTGCGCGACATTCTTGCGTTGCGTTTTCTTCAAAATTACAACGAATATAGTTTTATGTGTGCAATTTAATCTTACATTTCATAATCATGATATTCTTTGTCGCGACTGATAAATATCCTCTGTTTTTTGTATCTCACTGATATTTCCATTAAAATCCCAATTTCCGATCTTTAGATTCTCGAGCAGAACGTTAACACGCCGGACGAGAATGTAGTTGTATATTCACATCCTGTTGCTGAAGGACCTTCGTCCACGACAACGCGACTTATCGATAAGGATGATCCGCGATCCAGACTGCATTTTGTAAAATATCTAAAACGCGACGGAAAAACGCTCAAAATCTGGGAATGCGGCATTTGTATGTAAATTTTCTCTAACGTAATATTTTTTAAATGTAATTAATGTATAGAATAATGATATTTTTTTATATGAAGAGAGTAATATATATATTCCATTTTTTCAATTATTATTAATTAATAATTATAAAAAGAAAAGAATTATATATTCGGGATGAGACTGAAATAAAAGTGTCAAGTTTAATATATTTTTTTCGGGAGAAATATCATTTTGAATTTTCATTTGATTTTGCAGTATAGCGAGTAATTACTTTTTAATGTTGCCATCGGGGGTCAGCTTGTTTTCGTTATAAGAAACTTTTATGTTTAATATTCAAACCAGGTTCAAAAGAGTTCCGTCACCAGTACACCCTGATGAGACACTTGCCGACCCACACCGACGAGAGAAACTTTAAATGCGAGGCTTGCGGCAAGGCTTTCCGCCAGTTGTCAACATTGAGTCAGCACAAGGCTATACACAGCGATGCTAGACCCTACGTATGCGAATTCTGCAAGAAAACGTTTAATAGGTCGGAAATTATCATTTTTAGATTTGAATTTCATATTTAGATGCATAAAACCTTACACAGCATATAAAAGTAATAAATATTTAATATTTATAAAATCGAATTGTATCGGCTAGTTGACATTTTGAAGTAATTTGAATTTCAGGGTGTCTACGTTAATCTCTCATCGAAAAACGCATTCGGAACACAAGCCACACAAGTGTCACGTATGTGGTAAAGGATTTCATCAAAAGGGTATATAACACATATTAATAGGGCGATGATTTGTCATTTCCAGCAGATCTAAATTCCTTCTGAAAAAATTTATAATTCTGTAAAATCTACACTATTCTATTTTTTCCGCTAGATTTATTAATACGTATCTCATCATTCCATTATGTTTTATTGCGGAAATTGAAACGCGTTCATCTGTCAACTTGAAAAATCCGGCAATTAACATTAGTCTTTTCAGGCAATCTGCGTAATCACGTATTCACGCATACGAACGAGCGGCCATACAAATGCGAGCTCTGCGGCAAAGGCTTCAATCAGATGTCAAATTTGGTCTGTCATAAGGTGAAAGCGCACGCACACGCCGACAAGATGCAATATTCATGCGGAGTCTGCGGAAAGGAGTTTCCGCGTAGATTCGCCTTACGATCGCACGAGGAGTACAAGCACGGTATAAAGTATCGAAGCACGAGCAACGCGCAATCTGCCGTGAACGAACCCAGTACCGCAAAAAGGTATGTAAAGAGACCGCATGATTTTAGCCGCGATGTATAATGCGTAACCAATGGTGCAATAAATGTTCAAACAATCTGAAAAATCGTTGAAATTCGTCAGTTACTTTATATAAATATTTGCAGAACACGAGAGGAATAAGGAATAAGATTTCTTATTTAATTAAAAATATCAATTCCTATAGATTATCGTTGATATTTTCATATTGGATAAGAGAGAAAATCCTGCAAAAATAGACAAATTAAAAGGAATTAGTTATAATTTTATAGGATAAATTTTTCTATTGATTTTTCTTTTTATTAATTTATTTCTCACACAGGCTAGAGAGACAATCGAAGCGCTTATATATATCCGATTATTATTTTACACAATACAGAGTTTATTTAATTATAGATATTTCAACGCGCGATATGTAATTATGCATTTTCAGCAAGAACGTTAGGATCATACAATTGTTCAATGGCGATCGAAATCAAACGAGCGAAAGCAAAGAGAAGGATTATTTTGGCTCAGTTAGTATATATTTGATTTGATAAATATAATGAGAGTATTATGGATTGTATAATTAGTTTTGGAATCCTGTTTTATGATAGTCGGACTTAATAGACAGCATTGTGATAGACAAAATCGAAACAAAAGCGATGGAGATTGCATTACTCCAAGGCCAGACTCCCTTTGCTCTTTATAGACCCATTAAGGGTATACCGGTACTTGTTAAAGTTTTACCCACTGCAAGTAATAAGCACGTAAGTATGTACATTTATGGACATTATTATTCTGACATATATAATTAACTTATCTTTTAATTGTCCTATAATTTTATCTATATTTTATATTCTTACCATTATTTTTAGCAAAAAATATATAGCTAAAATATGAAAATTAAGTAATTTAAAATCACAAGTAAAATATAAAATTTTTTTAATTAGATATAAATAAATTTAATAAATTTACATGTATAATCGTAAAATATAAAAATTTTGAAAAGTTATAATAACGTTAATTTAAAAGTTTTTATTACTCTCTCGTTAGAGTAGTTATTATTTTTATATACTAATACATTGATGAAAATCTCGACTTTTAGTTGACTTCGCAAGAGAAGTTTATTAAAAGTTATATATCCAATATTATACAGTAAGCAGAGAAATTCGATGTTTTACGGATGTATTTGTTTCGTTTATCTTGCTGTCAGTAATTCCGACAGCTTTCATAAACATGCTCGATTGCAACAGAATCTGAATCAATAATAATTTCAAAGCATATTAATTAATATTAATATTTAATAACATTTAATTATTTGAGAGAATTAGAGATATTGCTTAATAATTACGTATTGTTTATGTATAGATACTTACACCTGCGACTGCCGAAGATTTGCGAATGGCGGGGAAGATAACTTCAAATCCTACCGAGTCTTCAGACGCTGATGGCAACAAGGCTGTTCAGGTAAAAGTACCGGTAGTTGCCACAGTGATACAGAATATCGAAACTGATGGCAAATCCAGCTTCGTCATCGAGCCTCCCGGAGCAGAACAGGAGCAAGGTAAGCTCTTCTTGTCAATTCTATAAAACTAAATGTTTTCGTCGAAGCGTTTCTCTTTATCTTCGTATTGTTGCCAGATGATCTAGTGACAGCGTTAGACTCGCAATTCTCTCTCTCTGAGCTTCATCCCGACGAAGCGGTCCGTCAAAACAGTGCGAATTCAACTCCGTCAATGGACGAGTGTAACGAGTTGCTGGAGCTGGCTGCGCAAGGTGGAATACAATTCGTTCGCGCTACGGAGGACGGTCGTTACGAAGTAATATAGAAACGATTAGCGCATTTACGTATGAAACTATGTTAGTGCTTGCATAGCGTGTCTGATAATAGTCGCATTTGGTGAACAGGATGATTTTCCTTGTGAAGCTCGAAAAAAAATTCTTTTTCCTCCACAATCTATAATCTAATTATCTCTATGATGTATTTTTGCACAGCTTTTAAGAGTTATAAGATTATATATTTTGGTAAAAATGTATTTCAAATCCGACACTGGCTAGAATATAACTTGGTAAAACCGAGAAGACAATGATTGTTGATATTGCGGGAATTTAATGTAAGAAAACATAAATTCCATGATATAAAATGTCGTTCTTCGACATCTTTATCTCTGAAAAGGCGACATACTTTTCCACGCAAAACTGGCATTATAGTGTCGACGTCTTTTCGACCTACAGTATGTGCGACACATTCTGAGTATTCACGTCAGGCGCCTCCGTTCCTTTACATAGATTTCTCTATTTAGAGAACTGTGCAGTGCTGTCGCGCTTGCGAAACGTGTCGTATAACGTTTTTATAGAAATGGCTTTCGTGTTAGAAATTATTTTTGGCGCTTTTCTTCCAATTAGCTTCAAGAATTTGATTAAACTTAATATCTATTAATGAAATCCGAATATACTCCAAGAGTCATATATATATAAAGTGATAGTATTTTAATCAAGAAAGATACTTGTATATGATTTTAAGTAAAATGTAACTTCAGAGAAAGATACATTTTACTTAAAATCATATACAAGTATCTTTCTTGATTAAAATACTATCACTTTATATATATATGACTCTTGGAGTATATTCGGATTTCATTAATAGATATTAAGTTTAATCAAATTCTTGAAGCTAATTGGAAGAAAAGCGCCAAAAATAATTTCTAACACGAAAGCCATTTCTATAAAAACGTTATACGACACGTTTCGCAAGCGCGACAGCACTGCACAGTTCTCTAAATAGAGAAATCTATGTAAAGGAACGGAGGCGCCTGACGTGAATACTCAGAATGTGTCGCACATACTGTAGGTCGAAAAGACGTCGACACTATAATGCCAGTTTTGCGTGGAAAAGTATGTCGCCTTTTCAGAGATAAAGATGTCGAAGAACGACATTTTATATCATGGAATTTATGTTTTCTTACATTAAATTCCCGCAATATCAACAATCATTGTCTTCTCGGTTTTACCAAGTTATATTCTAGCCAGTGTCGGATTTGAAATACATTTTTACCAAAATATATAATCTTATAACTCTTAAAAGCTGTGCAAAAATACATCATAGAGATAATTAGATTATAGATTGTGGAGGAAAAAGAATTTTTTTTCGAGCTTCACAAGGAAAATCATCCTGTTCACCAAATGCGACTATTATCAGACACGCTATGCAAGCACTAACATAGTTTCATACGTAAATGCGCTAATCGTTTCTATATTACTTCGTAACGACCGTCCTCCGTAGCGCGAACGAATTGTATTCCACCTTGCGCAGCCAGCTCCAGCAACTCGTTACACTCGTCCATTGACGGAGTTGAATTCGCACTGTTTTGACGGACCGCTTCGTCGGGATGAAGCTCAGAGAGAGAGAATTGCGAGTCTAACGCTGTCACTAGATCATCTGGCAACAATACGAAGATAAAGAGAAACGCTTCGACGAAAACATTTAGTTTTATAGAATTGACAAGAAGAGCTTACCTTGCTCCTGTTCTGCTCCGGGAGGCTCGATGACGAAGCTGGATTTGCCATCAGTTTCGATATTCTGTATCACTGTGGCAACTACCGGTACTTTTACCTGAACAGCCTTGTTGCCATCAGCGTCTGAAGACTCGGTAGGATTTGAAGTTATCTTCCCCGCCATTCGCAAATCTTCGGCAGTCGCAGGTGTAAGTATCTATACATAAACAATACGTAATTATTAAGCAATATCTCTAATTCTCTCAAATAATTAAATGTTATTAAATATTAATATTAATTAATATGCTTTGAAATTATTATTGATTCAGATTCTGTTGCAATCGAGCATGTTTATGAAAGCTGTCGGAATTACTGACAGCAAGATAAACGAAACAAATACATCCGTAAAACATCGAATTTCTCTGCTTACTGTATAATATTGGATATATAACTTTTAATAAACTTCTCTTGCGAAGTCAACTAAAAGTCGAGATTTTCATCAATGTATTAGTATATAAAAATAATAACTACTCTAACGAGAGAGTAATAAAAACTTTTAAATTAACGTTATTATAACTTTTCAAAATTTTTATATTTTACGATTATACATGTAAATTTATTAAATTTATTTATATCTAATTAAAAAAATTTTATATTTTACTTGTGATTTTAAATTACTTAATTTTCATATTTTAGCTATATATTTTTTGCTAAAAATAATGGTAAGAATATAAAATATAGATAAAATTATAGGACAATTAAAAGATAAGCTAATTATATATGTCAGAATAATAATGTCCATAAATGTACATACTTACGTGCTTATTACTTGCAGTGGGTAAAACTTTAACAAGTACCGGTATACCCTTAATGGGTCTATAAAGAGCAAAGGGAGTCTGGCCTTGGAGTAATGCAATCTCCATCGCTTTTGTTTCGATTTTGTCTATCACAATGCTGTCTATTAAGTCCGACTATCATAAAACAGGATTCCAAAACTAATTATACAATCCATAATACTCTCATTATATTTATCAAATCAAATATATACTAACTGAGCCAAAATAATCCTTCTCTTTGCTTTCGCTCGTTTGATTTCGATCGCCATTGAACAATTGTATGATCCTAACGTTCTTGCTGAAAATGCATAATTACATATCGCGCGTTGAAATATCTATAATTAAATAAACTCTGTATTGTGTAAAATAATAATCGGATATATATAAGCGCTTCGATTGTCTCTCTAGCCTGTGTGAGAAATAAATTAATAAAAAGAAAAATCAATAGAAAAATTTATCCTATAAAATTATAACTAATTCCTTTTAATTTGTCTATTTTTGCAGGATTTTCTCTCTTATCCAATATGAAAATATCAACGATAATCTATAGGAATTGATATTTTTAATTAAATAAGAAATCTTATTCCTTATTCCTCTCGTGTTCTGCAAATATTTATATAAAGTAACTGACGAATTTCAACGATTTTTCAGATTGTTTGAACATTTATTGCACCATTGGTTACGCATTATACATCGCGGCTAAAATCATGCGGTCTCTTTACATACCTTTTTGCGGTACTGGGTTCGTTCACGGCAGATTGCGCGTTGCTCGTGCTTCGATACTTTATACCGTGCTTGTACTCCTCGTGCGATCGTAAGGCGAATCTACGCGGAAACTCCTTTCCGCAGACTCCGCATGAATATTGCATCTTGTCGGCGTGTGCGTGCGCTTTCACCTTATGACAGACCAAATTTGACATCTGATTGAAGCCTTTGCCGCAGAGCTCGCATTTGTATGGCCGCTCGTTCGTATGCGTGAATACGTGATTACGCAGATTGCCTGAAAAGACTAATGTTAATTGCCGGATTTTTCAAGTTGACAGATGAACGCGTTTCAATTTCCGCAATAAAACATAATGGAATGATGAGATACGTATTAATAAATCTAGCGGAAAAAATAGAATAGTGTAGATTTTACAGAATTATAAATTTTTTCAGAAGGAATTTAGATCTGCTGGAAATGACAAATCATCGCCCTATTAATATGTGTTATATACCCTTTTGATGAAATCCTTTACCACATACGTGACACTTGTGTGGCTTGTGTTCCGAATGCGTTTTTCGATGAGAGATTAACGTAGACACCCTGAAATTCAAATTACTTCAAAATGTCAACTAGCCGATACAATTCGATTTTATAAATATTAAATATTTATTACTTTTATATGCTGTGTAAGGTTTTATGCATCTAAATATGAAATTCAAATCTAAAAATGATAATTTCCGACCTATTAAACGTTTTCTTGCAGAATTCGCATACGTAGGGTCTAGCATCGCTGTGTATAGCCTTGTGCTGACTCAATGTTGACAACTGGCGGAAAGCCTTGCCGCAAGCCTCGCATTTAAAGTTTCTCTCGTCGGTGTGGGTCGGCAAGTGTCTCATCAGGGTGTACTGGTGACGGAACTCTTTTGAACCTGGTTTGAATATTAAACATAAAAGTTTCTTATAACGAAAACAAGCTGACCCCCGATGGCAACATTAAAAAGTAATTACTCGCTATACTGCAAAATCAAATGAAAATTCAAAATGATATTTCTCCCGAAAAAAATATATTAAACTTGACACTTTTATTTCAGTCTCATCCCGAATATATAATTCTTTTCTTTTTATAATTATTAATTAATAATAATTGAAAAAATGGAATATATATATTACTCTCTTCATATAAAAAAATATCATTATTCTATACATTAATTACATTTAAAAAATATTACGTTAGAGAAAATTTACATACAAATGCCGCATTCCCAGATTTTGAGCGTTTTTCCGTCGCGTTTTAGATATTTTACAAAATGCAGTCTGGATCGCGGATCATCCTTATCGATAAGTCGCGTTGTCGTGGACGAAGGTCCTTCAGCAACAGGATGTGAATATACAACTACATTCTCGTCCGGCGTGTTAACGTTCTGCTCGAGAATCTAAAGATCGGAAATTGGGATTTTAATGGAAATATCAGTGAGATACAAAAAACAGAGGATATTTATCAGTCGCGACAAAGAATATCATGATTATGAAATGTAAGATTAAATTGCACACATAAAACTATATTCGTTGTAATTTTGAAGAAAACGCAACGCAAGAATGTCGCGCAAAAATGCAGTTTCCACAGCAATACTTCCACATTTACTCCTATAATTATGCTACATCGCGATGTAGATAGGCAAATCCTTGGTGTCGTGTTATCTCGTCGCGAGATGCTAACCGTTGATTAGCCGGTTGCGTTACTAAAACAATGGTACCTCCCCCTCAAGGAGTTTAGATCAGTGGAAAGTTTTCGATCAACTTTCACAAACAATAATATATCGCACAGATATTTCTTTCCAAGCAAATAAATATCCTATGGGCATTGAGATAAAGTTCGTAATATTTTTACCTTATCAAAACGTAAATTTGATTGATGAATCCATAATAATAATAAAAATAGAAAATTTAAAGAAAAGAATATTCCATCATCAAAAAGAAACAAACTGCATAGATTGTAAAATAATAAATGCATGTTCAAGAAGAGAGTAAATCTATGTTGCTGCAAAATAAAATATGTTTGTCAGGGACGATATATAATTCTTGGTATCTCTACGGCAAAGGACGCGTACCGTAGTATGTATATAATTAATTTTAAGATAAGACAACACACAATTTTTCCACAAACGACAATTGCTTTTCGACTTCGTAGGGGAAACTCAGTATGATGATCCGCAGGTGCAATTTCCTCGTCCTATTCCGGACGAAGTTATCAGGTGAGCTCACGATGTTCGCTCTAGCCAGCATAAACACGAATGCAAACCATTTTCTTCTTGTATAAATTTTATGTAATATCGTTCTTTTTATATCTAACAGGGATATAATATTAACACACACATGCAGTTTCTTTTGGATAAATTTTTATGCACATAAAAAGAAATGTTAATTATAAAGTTCGTTATAATCCTACGTGCGCGTTACGCCTTTGTTGCAATTCTCTTACTAATCCTCTTAATTTGTGAAACTCCAATGCGGCGACTTAGCGTTTACGAGGTTTACGTAAAGGAGGAGTCAGGCCCGGACTCGAGGAGCGGCGATACATCGGATGTGTCGGGATTAGGGTCCCTAGCCGATCAGCAATTAATCCAAGTAATTAATCGCTGCGAAAGTTTTATCAATGAGAACGATTTGCGATCATGTAAAATCACTTTCAAGGATGATTGCATGGACCTGGATGCAGCCATAGATTCCGAAGTGATCAATATCGACGGCAGCGTCACGAAACTCCTTGGCAAGGACGCGTTAAGGTACAAAGTAAGTGCCAAAGTGAGGTATCTTAAATATTTGTCGAACTATTAGCGCAGGGCAAGTTGTTTGCCGAGAGCGAGTGTATATCGTTACAGCAGTAGTTTACATGAAATATTTTATCTTATCTAGAGTTCACCCCCTTTCTTCTTACTTTGAAGAATTTCATTTGCATACGATTTTTATAGTTTTATGTACCAAGGATTTGCCTATCTACATCGCGATGTAGCATAATTATAGGAGTAAATGTGGAAGTATTGCTGTGGAAACTGCATTTTTGCGCGACATTCTTGCGTTGCGTTTTCTTCAAAATTACAACGAATATAGTTTTATGTGTGCAATTTAATCTTACATTTCATAATCATGATATTCTTTGTCGCGACTGATAAATATCCTCTGTTTTTTGTATCTCACTGATATTTCCATTAAAATCCCAATTTCCGATCTTTAGATTCTCGAGCAGAACGTTAACACGCCGGACGAGAATGTAGTTGTATATTCACATCCTGTTGCTGAAGGACCTTCGTCCACGACAACGCGACTTATCGATAAGGATGATCCGCGATCCAGACTGCATTTTGTAAAATATCTAAAACGCGACGGAAAAACGCTCAAAATCTGGGAATGCGGCATTTGTATGTAAATTTTCTCTAACGTAATATTTTTTAAATGTAATTAATGTATAGAATAATGATATTTTTTTATATGAAGAGAGTAATATATATATTCCATTTTTTCAATTATTATTAATTAATAATTATAAAAAGAAAAGAATTATATATTCGGGATGAGACTGAAATAAAAGTGTCAAGTTTAATATATTTTTTTCGGGAGAAATATCATTTTGAATTTTCATTTGATTTTGCAGTATAGCGAGTAATTACTTTTTAATGTTGCCATCGGGGGTCAGCTTGTTTTCGTTATAAGAAACTTTTATGTTTAATATTCAAACCAGGTTCAAAAGAGTTCCGTCACCAGTACACCCTGATGAGACACTTGCCGACCCACACCGACGAGAGAAACTTTAAATGCGAGGCTTGCGGCAAGGCTTTCCGCCAGTTGTCAACATTGAGTCAGCACAAGGCTATACACAGCGATGCTAGACCCTACGTATGCGAATTCTGCAAGAAAACGTTTAATAGGTCGGAAATTATCATTTTTAGATTTGAATTTCATATTTAGATGCATAAAACCTTACACAGCATATAAAAGTAATAAATATTTAATATTTATAAAATCGAATTGTATCGGCTAGTTGACATTTTGAAGTAATTTGAATTTCAGGGTGTCTACGTTAATCTCTCATCGAAAAACGCATTCGGAACACAAGCCACACAAGTGTCACGTATGTGGTAAAGGATTTCATCAAAAGGGTATATAACACATATTAATAGGGCGATGATTTGTCATTTCCAGCAGATCTAAATTCCTTCTGAAAAAATTTATAATTCTGTAAAATCTACACTATTCTATTTTTTCCGCTAGATTTATTAATACGTATCTCATCATTCCATTATGTTTTATTGCGGAAATTGAAACGCGTTCATCTGTCAACTTGAAAAATCCGGCAATTAACATTAGTCTTTTCAGGCAATCTGCGTAATCACGTATTCACGCATACGAACGAGCGGCCATACAAATGCGAGCTCTGCGGCAAAGGCTTCAATCAGATGTCAAATTTGGTCTGTCATAAGGTGAAAGCGCACGCACACGCCGACAAGATGCAATATTCATGCGGAGTCTGCGGAAAGGAGTTTCCGCGTAGATTCGCCTTACGATCGCACGAGGAGTACAAGCACGGTATAAAGTATCGAAGCACGAGCAACGCGCAATCTGCCGTGAACGAACCCAGTACCGCAAAAAGGTATGTAAAGAGACCGCATGATTTTAGCCGCGATGTATAATGCGTAACCAATGGTGCAATAAATGTTCAAACAATCTGAAAAATCGTTGAAATTCGTCAGTTACTTTATATAAATATTTGCAGAACACGAGAGGAATAAGGAATAAGATTTCTTATTTAATTAAAAATATCAATTCCTATAGATTATCGTTGATATTTTCATATTGGATAAGAGAGAAAATCCTGCAAAAATAGACAAATTAAAAGGAATTAGTTATAATTTTATAGGATAAATTTTTCTATTGATTTTTCTTTTTATTAATTTATTTCTCACACAGGCTAGAGAGACAATCGAAGCGCTTATATATATCCGATTATTATTTTACACAATACAGAGTTTATTTAATTATAGATATTTCAACGCGCGATATGTAATTATGCATTTTCAGCAAGAACGTTAGGATCATACAATTGTTCAATGGCGATCGAAATCAAACGAGCGAAAGCAAAGAGAAGGATTATTTTGGCTCAGTTAGTATATATTTGATTTGATAAATATAATGAGAGTATTATGGATTGTATAATTAGTTTTGGAATCCTGTTTTATGATAGTCGGACTTAATAGACAGCATTGTGATAGACAAAATCGAAACAAAAGCGATGGAGATTGCATTACTCCAAGGCCAGACTCCCTTTGCTCTTTATAGACCCATTAAGGGTATACCGGTACTTGTTAAAGTTTTACCCACTGCAAGTAATAAGCACGTAAGTATGTACATTTATGGACATTATTATTCTGACATATATAATTAGCTTATCTTTTAATTGTCCTATAATTTTATCTATATTTTATATTCTTACCATTATTTTTAGCAAAAAATATATAGCTAAAATATGAAAATTAAGTAATTTAAAATCACAAGTAAAATATAAAATTTTTTTAATTAGATATAAATAAATTTAATAAATTTACATGTATAATCGTAAAATATAAAAATTTTGAAAAGTTATAATAACGTTAATTTAAAAGTTTTTATTACTCTCTCGTTAGAGTAGTTATTATTTTTATATACTAATACATTGATGAAAATCTCGACTTTTAGTTGACTTCGCAAGAGAAGTTTATTAAAAGTTATATATCCAATATTATACAGTAAGCAGAGAAATTCGATGTTTTACGGATGTATTTGTTTCGTTTATCTTGCTGTCAGTAATTCCGACAGCTTTTATAAACATGCTCGATTGCAACAGAATCTGAATCAATAATAATTTCAAAGCATATTAATTAATATTAATATTTAATAACATTTAATTATTTGAGAGAATTAGAGATATTGCTTAATAATTACGTATTGTTTATGTATAGATACTTACACCTGCGACTGCCGAAGATTTGCGAATGGCGGGGAAGATAACTTCAAATCCTACCGAGTCTTCAGACGCTGATGGCAACAAGGCTGTTCAGGTAAAAGTACCGGTAGTTGCCACAGTGATACAGAATATCGAAACTGATGGCAAATCCAGCTTCGTCATCGAGCCTCCCGGAGCAGAACAGGAGCAAGGTAAGCTCTTCTTGTCAATTCTATAAAACTAAATGTTTTCGTCGAAGCGTTTCTCTTTATCTTCGTATTGTTGCCAGATGATCTAGTGACAGCGTTAGACTCGCAATTCTCTCTCTCTGAGCTTCATCCCGACGAAGCGGTCCGTCAAAACAGTGCGAATTCAACTCCGTCAATGGACGAGTGTAACGAGTTGCTGGAGCTGGCTGCGCAAGGTGGAATACAATTCGTTCGCGCTACGGAGGACGGTCGTTACGAAGTAATATAGAAACGATTAGCGCATTTACGTATGAAACTATGTTAGTGCTTGCATAGCGTGTCTGATAATAGTCGCATTTGGTGAACAGGATGATTTTCCTTGTGAAGCTCGAAAAAAAATTCTTTTTCCTCCACAATCTATAATCTAATTATCTCTATGATGTATTTTTGCACAGCTTTTAAGAGTTATAAGATTATATATTTTGGTAAAAATGTATTTCAAATCCGACACTGGCTAGAATATAACTTGGTAAAACCGAGAAGACAATGATTGTTGATATTGCGGGAATTTAATGTAAGAAAACATAAATTCCATGATATAAAATGTCGTTCTTCGACATCTTTATCTCTGAAAAGGCGACATACTTTTCCACGCAAAACTGGCATTATAGTGTCGACGTCTTTTCGACCTACAGTATGTGCGACACATTCTGAGTATTCACGTCAGGCGCCTCCGTTCCTTTACATAGATTTCTCTATTTAGAGAACTGTGCAGTGCTGTCGCGCTTGCGAAACGTGTCGTATAACGTTTTTATAGAAATGGCTTTCGTGTTAGAAATTATTTTTGGCGCTTTTCTTCCAATTAGCTTCAAGAATTTGATTAAACTTAATATCTATTAATGAAATCCGAATATACTCCAAGAGTCATATATATATAAAGTGATAGTATTTTAATCAAGAAAGATACTTGTATATGATTTTAAGTAAAATGTATCTTTCTCTGAAGTTACTTTTGAGAATTTTTTATGAAGGATTTAATTTACTTAAAATCATGTATAAGTATCTTTCTTGATTAAAATACTATCACTTTATTTTCTAAAGTAATATTATTATTTTTTAGTAACTCTATAAAAGTTATTAAAATTTCAAAATGTGATAAAAACAAATCTGTGTGCGTATGTCTCATAGTTTATATTATTGTAATAAATTATTTCACGACGAAGCTTTAAGCAGTTCAATACTCCTATCGTTTGTGCGCGTTATGGCTGCAGGTTATGACGAGCAGCGAGGCCCGCGACTTAATGGCGCAGAATTCCCACGACGTAACGATTCTTGACAGCGAACAGGCGGATGCCATCAATCTTGTGAATATACGCAATAACGGTGACGTCATCATCGGCGACAACGATAATCAGATCATGGTGCTGGAATCCGGCCAGAAATCCAGCAGTATGTCAATGGACGGTATCGAGATTCTCGAGGACAAAGACATTAGGATTCTCGAGGGTAAAAGCCTCGACGATCGTTTCGCGGATGGTATAACATTCCTCTCTCAGACCAAAATCGATGATCTCCTGCTGGGTCCAAAATCGTTGGCTATTGACGGCGATAGCGCCCTGGTCGGGCACGACGATGGTAGGTGAATTCTTGACACACGTCTCAATTTATAAAAATTCTTTAGGATATATCTATCACGTATTTATATATCGCAAGATATAAATTAATACATATAAATTTTAGTAGCTATTTTTTTAAATAAATTATAAGCAATATATAAGATTGTTAATAATTTAAACAATTCGTAATTTAAAAATCCACTATTTTTAGAATTAATGTAAAAAAAATATATAACTTTATGTATAAATAACTCAAGTTACTATAATGTTAAAAGATTCGGTTTAAGAACAGTGATGTATGTTTAATTTTTGGCAATGATTGCCGATTTCAGCCATGGTCGTACCGTCGAGTCAGCAGGACCTAACGAGCATCTTGGGTCATTCTTCGAACCTATCTACTAGCTCTCAATCCTCATTATCGTCTCTATTAATGAAGAACCATCCGCCATTGTCGTTGTTGAACGAGACATTCCCATATCTGAAGAGCAGTCAAAGCTTCGCGGACGATCTAAATATTCTCGGCGTCTCCCCCGTGACAGATCATCATTTGGAGTACGACTCAAAGATGAGATTGCCCTCGGTCTTCGACGACGACTGTGATACCGGCTTAATATCATTCGGTCAATCGGACATAAAGATGCTCGACTCCGGAAATCAATGCATTAAGGTACAAGGTTGCCTAAAAATCATGCTTAAGCAATTGGTTGATAATAATTTTTGTCACGTGACGAATTTTATAGCCTTTCAGTGACAAGTTTTGTTTGCCGCCTCCCAAGATGTTCCCCGGTCTGAACGAAGTGAAGATCTTGGGGCCGAAGAATCATAGTCACGAATTGGTCGCCCCACATTATCAAGATAATAGACTTCTCGGTCCTTTTGAGCAATTCCTTAAGAACACTACCATGCAAACGAGTGGTTGCATATCTAATACTATCGATGCGTTCGAAGGGTGCAGAAAAGAAGTGAAGATACTCGGTAAAAAGCTCGGCACCGGCATTATTACTACGACCGAGGAAGGTGATATTGTCAAAGTTGTCGATGACAATTCTAAATTCGTAAGTATAATCACATGTATATAGTTGCATTTTAATTATATAGTTCAATTAATATTCTTAACTTTTCTCTTTTGTCTTTTCTTATTATTCAGCTATGAGATATAATATTGAATATATTTGTCGATTAAAATTTACAATCACAAGCAATTAATGGATAGTATTAATGGACAGTAAATTTCTTGAAAAATATTAAATAAGAGTTTAACGCGTCTTGGTACTTGGCGCAGGAAACGAGCAACAATGCAATGGATCTCTGTGACAACGCCTTACAGCAGTGTACGACCATGTCACCGAGACGATTGCACCGGCAGCCGTCGATGGAGAGCGACGTTGCGGATAGCTTCTTGCTCCAAGTAAAAACCTTTGAGAGTAATTACGGTAAAAGCGACGAAAAAGAAAACCTTTCTCCGAACCTGCGCAGGCCGGCAGCCCCTGCTCGGATTTTCTGAATTTCGGCAATCGCTTCGGTGGCAAGAACCTGTCGCCTGAAGGTCATCTCGATAGGAGTCAGAAAGATGATCGCGGGGATAGTTTCGCGCCCGAAGAAATGTTGGACCTGGATTGACGATGCGCGACGAAGGCCTCTGCAGAAATGGTCTTTTACTTCTGGGCTTACTTGTTCTTTGTCTGCGATTCTCTTCTGAAGGTGTTCGTGCGTTGCTTCGGATTCTCTTCGGTGCATACAAAGAGCACAGGTAATATGCGATAAAGATAATTAAATTACGCATCGAGAAGAAAGGTGCATATTGGTATTTTTATAATTTTTTGCTTACAAAAGATTGCACTGATTTAAATACCAAGTAGATTGTATTTATATTTATGTATCTCTATTTGCAAAATATTTTGCTGTTAAATAATAAGTAATACCATGTGGAAATTGGATTCGCTAAATTTTTGAAAATATGCAATCAATTTGCAACAGATTTTGGAGAGTGATTTCAGAAAAAAAAGGATAATATATACCTATCGCAATATATTGTGAATATATGTTTTTTGGAATGTGCTTGTAAATTTCGAAGTATTCAATTTCAAATATTTATTTGTCTTATTAATCCGAATTATGCCATATTGCACTATTTTCTCTATACGATTGTATAAAAATCCAATCGGAGTATTTTATATCCAGATTTGCATTATATCCAGATTTGTTGAAGAATAAAATATATAAATATGAATTTCTTTCTGGTTTAATCATTTTATTAAACAGCAATATATATGTTCGTTAGATAAGGAAGAAAAATCATCCCAGTATTACTGTTTTTAACAGATACGTGGGATAGAGATACGAAAGACTGCGGTATTCCGATACGAAGGTTATTTAGATTTATTCGCGAATTCTCGACTCGGCAATATTTTCTCCGCGTGCCAATACCAATAGGTGGAATGGTTAATACCGTCTGCCCTGGCATCCATCCTTGCTACTTGATAGTCAGCTCCCATTCGGAGAACCGCACTGTCTTATATAGTAACCTGTACAAGCAATCTGCCCTCACGATTCGCAAATTGTGGAATTTAGAAATAATGTGAAATACGGATCATAATTTTTTGATATTCTTCTTGAACTCTTGTGGCTTAAAAAATATATTTATATATTTATATCGTATATAATTTTAATCTTTTACTGTGATATCTAAAAATGTGCTGGAATATTTTTTTTTAATCTAATTAATTTTTTTTTCTCTTTTTATGTTATACCTTGTATCGCTATATTTCGGTAAGTATTCAAATCCAAAGACAGTGATATCGATATTGGTAAGTCATGGTACATCTATCGAGTGATATCTTATAGTCTGACTTAGCATTTATCTTCACTACTTGGTAGTCAGCCTGTAGAAGCCTCTCTACATTTAGATAACGTGCGGGAAAGACTTGTAATATATATTCTGGAAAGCACAAGATCCAAATAAACCTAATAAATTATAACAGAAAAGAGCAACGCTTGCCTTATTGATAAAGTAACGTAGAAATTTCCGATACAGAATACTCGGCGCTTTTTCTTTTTCAAGCGAATTCTTTGATTATTTTTTAAAATCATTTTTGCCTCGAAGATTTTATGGAATATTACTATCAATCGCGTTTTCAATTTCTTAGATATCTTTGTTAAACATATAACAAAAATTTAATATAATAACTGTTTAACTCGAGTTTCATTTTGATTTATAATAAAAATGAGAGAAAAATATTGGGACGAGTAATAAATTAATAAAATTCTCCGACTTAAATCCGGCAGCGGTAAGCTGTAGCTTACGAACCCAACGCATGTGCGCGAGCAAACGTGTCGGAAAATTTACTTTTCTTCCGCAAAGCCAGCAGCAGCCCGTCGTCGTCGTCTTCGCAGCTGGCAAATACGCAAAAATTAAGTTGTAAAAGTCGCTTCGAATCGCTCGCGTTTTCCAGCCACGTCTGCCGCGAGGACGAGCGAATCCCACGGAAATTCCATTCGTTCTTTCTCCCTGCCGTGCCCTGTCCTCCCTCCTCTTCTCTCTGCTTCTCGGGGGGCCCCTCGGGGGAAATTCGCGCCTTTTCTCGGCTGCTTTGCATCGAATTATTTAAAAATGCACCCGACGTCCCGAGAAACATCTACTTAACTCGAAGGCGTCGAGACGTTCTTAGCGCGCCGGAAGTACCGTGAGAACAATGGCGTTAACGACGACTCGTAGGTCTACGGCATTTACAAAAGACGAAGAATTCGAAATCCTGAAAAGCCAGCTAGGATGTTTAGAACTGCTCTTAACCTTAACCGATGTTTCCTATGATGCTGAGAAATTTTCGTCGTCGGATCGGCATAACTTTGTAGCTCTTATTAAGGATTCCTCATTTAATTTTCTTCAGTGTGTCTATTTCTGGAAAAATGTGGAAAATCTGGAATTCTCAGGGATTGTTTTTATACCTGGAAAAATTAATATATATTTTGTAATCTTTAGTGATGAAAAAATGAAAATGTTATGCAAGTGAATAATGTTTATCTTACGCTATCTAAAGCTATTCAGTTTTTTTCAATATATTTGCAAATCCAGCATTTGAAACTTAAGAGGCTCTGTGGTTTTTCTTCGTATAATTGAAAAAAAAAAATTAGAAAACATATACAATTAAAAAATTTATTTTAGAAAGTTGTATAAAAAAATCTTGAAAATATTCTGTTTACTTGGAGTTTTGAACAAAAATATTTGGAAAATCAGGGATCTTTTTTTACAAGATTTGAATAGACATTCTGTTCTCTTTTGATAAAATTTTATTATCCAAAAAAAGTATAAGAATTAATCAGGTGTTAGTGTATTTTCGATAAATTCATTCACGAATATTTATCGAGTAAGAAAGATCAGCGAAAGCAATTGAATTTGGCTCGGCGAGAGCTAATCGCATTTTCATAAAGAGCCGAATGATGAGAACGACCGGGAATGAGCATTTTATTTGCTTTACAACGTAATTGCGGCAGAAAGTATTCCTG
>NW_021848831.1:391936-401139 GCF_003651465.1 Formica exsecta | reverse complement strand
TCCTGCTGCTAGATCATTCGGGTGCATTATAGCTCCGCGACATACCTATAAGCGGGGGAAAGAAGGCTGGTCGTTTTCCACCACCGAGATTTCTCCCACGGGTATAACTTTGGTGAGCGAAACGGCTCCGCGGATTATCTGAGGAAGTGCGAAGAGGCTTTTAACTCGGTATAATTTATTTAAAAGCCGAGACCGGGAAGGGATGAGAGGGGAATCTCCGAAGAAACAGCCTTAATTAGCAGAGACTTTCTTACCACTGGCAGATTCCTCCTTAATTTTCGCAGATGAAAACCGCGCGATCCACTTCTCTGTGCTTTTTCTCTTCCTTGACCTTCCGTTTTTCCTTTTTCCTTCCTCTTTCTTCTTTCCTCTTTGCGATCTCGCTTCGTCCTTCGAAATACCTTTATTCTACTCAAGCGCGTTTGACAATTTGCAATAAAGAGAAGTCCTTTCGATATTGATTAAATTCTGCAATTAAGAGGAACGATATTTAATCGAACGTGAGGTAGATAGTTCAAGTGTAATATGATTTTGCTTGAAAATCACGAATTTTGCATAAAACTTGTCTCGCACTCATCGCGCCATGTAATATACAGAATCGATTTTATCTCGGTGAAGATTTGATGGAAATTCTAATTAGGAAAATATTCGACATTGAAGATGGAAGAATTTTCGCAAGTTAAAATTTAAAAGGCAAAAAAAGTGAGAGAGCTTGCTTTGTGATTAATTTCTAGATTTTACTTTGACAGAAATTTCATTTGATTCTACTATATACAAAAATATATGATAATTAAAAATTAATAGGTTGTAGCCCTTCTTGTCAATTGTAAGCCCGATTATACAGAGCAAATAATATTTAATGTTTTATAAATTAAATACTCTGTTGTCGCTGGAATCCACTGATGTCACTCTTCGGAACAGAGTATCCACGGGATGAATCGCAAAATTTTTCTCTGCAAAATGGCTAAATGTGACGTCCGCGCTCACGTCTGACGACAGCTATTCTTCCTAACAAAGTCAATTGACGGCGCTGCCGTAATGTGCCGCCTACTTTGGAAAATTTACTTTGAATTTTGTTCCCTTTTACGAGCTCTTCCTTTCTACTTTCCACGGGACATTACTTCGTTCCCACGCCCTGGTGCTGGTGCCCTCGCGAATTACCTCGTCAGGAATTCAACCCTCATACACAGCCATTTCGCAAATTCGATCTCCCTCGCGGCTACCCCTGCTCTGTCGAGCTACTCGACAGAGAGAAGGGGAAAGAGAGAAAGCAAGTCAGCCAGTGATGTAATATTAAATTAAACCGACTCGCAGTACATAAAACCGCGTATGCTATCTGACGCTATAGTGTTGAAGGCTTGATGTGATTAAAAAGAGATTATGTATGCTATAAAAATACAAATTTCGAAATATATATAATATTTGAATTATATATTTATATCTGATAGATATTTAATATTTTGAAAATATTCAGGAAAATAATATTCTTTGATTTTTGTAATTCAAATAATCTATTTTACTTGTTTGCTAATTTATTCAATATGATAAAGATCTCTTTTGACGAAGAATATCAAAGTTAAAATTGAAGAGATAGAATTATATCTGCGCGTTTATTATTAGATTACTTGCATTGACGAAAAGAGATAGCGAGCCGTTCAGTCAAGCAAAAATTTTCCCAGGATACTTCCTTTTGTTTTAAAAAACGACAAACGCGAATCTGACCTGACCCAATCCGATTTCAGTCTACTCGAAGGACTACCGTGCAGACGTAAGACTTGTTGGCTACAACAGAATAAAAAGAGCATGGAGCATTGAGAGATGTGAAAGGTAAAAGAGAGAGAGGGAGAGAGAGAGACAGGGAGAGAGAAAGAGAGAGTGAGTGAACCGGAAATGAAGCTGCAATCTGCTACGACAAATATTCCTCGTCATTGGTGATTCTCGGAGTATCATTTATTGTGTTTGATAATTTTCCACTACAAAGATCGATAAAAATAAATATGAAATAAATAGCACGCGACTTTTCACTATATATTTGTTGGAAAAATAATATTGTGTTACAGTTGCTGCAATATCGTATACGCGTGAATTATTGCATGCGAATAGTTTTCATTAGAAAACGATAATAGCTTTTTTTTTTGATAAGAATATAATAGTCGCGCTCTTTTAACATTCATTGCTTGCTAATTTTGCAGACATTTGATTATACGACAAATTAAATTCAGACTCAGCGATTTCTCGGTCGTCGTACTTCCCATTTAATATTTGTATTTCGCTCGTTATAAAATTCAGATAGAATTTATCAGACGAACGTTGACGTTTCTTCATTGGTCTCACTTTAGCTGACCACGGACATTTCTTATCGTTCACAATCGGATGAAATCGTAGAATGGTACTTCCCACTGACGATAGCACAAACTCAGTTCCCTTGAATATTCAATGCTGTGATTTTGTCATTACATATATCTCATGTTCGACAAGAAAGATATTGCAGTGAAAGTTTAAGAATTCTTGTTTTAACTATCACAAATTACATATTTTGTAAAAATATTTATAATGAATATAATATTTTTAACAAAATGCTAAAAAAGTTTTAATAATTATGTAAAATCAATTTTCTCATCTTGCTCTATTAATTGAAATACGGTAATATATATTACTTTGCCACTCAGATAGAAAAGAAAGTCTCAACATTTTTATAATAAAAGAATAGTAAATAGAAAAGGAGCAAAAGTATTGCGCGCTGATATTTCTATTCCTTTATCCGGCATTTTTACGAATCTTACATTTTTAGACCCTTGAAAGTATATACGCATCGATTGTAACGCCGGGGGCTTTCGGTATCTTAACGACCAGTTCGTTGCAGCCTTTTGTGAGGAATGTCAGATATATCATGACAGGTTTGTTACATAAAGTACGGTTCAAAAAAATTTATGGCTCATAAATGGTGTTGGATCGCGTCATTAAAATTCTATAAAAAAATCGCCAAAGAAAACGCGACAAAATCTGAACGAGAATTTTTAATGCACGTATAAATAACTACGCGCGTTAAATGTGCAACGAGCAATTGGTGAAATATACGGAATTATCGAACCACCGATTTCAGTCTAGCCGAACTATATATATGAATCTTGGATATTGCTATGACCCGCTGGGACAACATTATCGAGTAGTTAAATTCAGCGATGCAATATATTTCCGAGTATAGTCCGCGCGCCGAGTACGGTGCCGTGGGGCAAATTAATTAATAAAACGCATTGTTCATTAGCTAATTGACCATTGGGCAAAGAGCTTCGCTGAGAGATCTCGTTTTTGACGCGACGTACTAGTCTGTCAGTCATAACGCACATGCGTGATTTAATACGTAATCATAGAAGGTACTACGAATGTTATATCAAGTGCTCACGTTCCACGACGATTAAAAATATTAGATTTTAATTTTTTATCTTCTCGCATGCCTTGCGGGATGTAGCAATATTCACGTGCACAGGTAAATTTTTGCGAAAAGGAATATTGTAAACGGTTATGTACGAATTATAGAGGAGATCTTAAAAAATATGGATATTAGTAGAAAGAGTATTGTTCAACGTCAAATTGTAATAAATAATGATCTAAGTATCATTTACTCTTTTATTGCAAATACGATAAATTTTTTCGCTTCAAATTTGATCCGATATCGTTATTTGTCAGATACGTTAAACACGCAATTTATACTTCTATACGGACACGTCACTCTCGCGTTATTTTGACGTGGGATTTCACGGGGATTTCCAATACTCTAAGCTATTTTGCGTCATCACCGAAAAACATTGATATAGTTGTGTAAGCGGAAAGCCCACTAATTTATAATTTGTACTTTTATCGCTTCGATTTCTACTTGAAATAATAAATGAATAAATTGCGAGAAAAATACGCGTTTTGATAAAAACCTATCATCGCGATACAATCCGTGTCGTTTATAAAGTTGCTTATAATTAATAAATAATGTTCATAGCGAATTATGTTTCCCAATGCTTGTCGCGATCGCATTTCGAAAAAGAATTCGACAACAAAACGACCGTGTGCATTAACTATAATATGCCGAGAAAAGCAATTGTCAAATATCTTGTGACAATTAAATTATTATCTTGAAATGTGTTCAATATTTTATAATATAATTTTAGGCTGAATATTTTCTATGTCTCGCATTTTTCGAATTAATTGCGGTAAAGGGCCATTATTGCATGTAGAATCTAACGTTTATTTGAAGAATATAATTTATTTCAGTTTAATCAAGACATTATTTCTGTAAATTAATTTGGTATTATATCATTTTATATACGCGAATTTTTTATATTCTGAAAATATTAAAATTATGTCTTGTTAATGAATCAAGAATTGCTTATTTAATTTTAATAAATTAATATAATAAAATTCAATTATACTGCGAAAAAATGATAGTTTATTATTTTTTCTTGTTTTCTTAAAATCTCGCAAATTTCTATCGAACTAAGCTTAAAACTTAAAAAAAGATTATATATATATATAAAAGGAAGACTTTATTTTACAATTTTAAATATAATATTAGATTTATTTATTCTTTTTAAGTGGAATGGTATTATCAACCATAAAAATTTTTATTAAGATCAATAATCAAATAATTGATATGTGTAACATTTAATATATCTATTACCGCCTTATTAAATATATGACACATTGCGAAAAAATGCAAAATATTTTTTTTCTTGAATTATAAATTAATTATTAATTTATTGATTGCATTTTTTAATTATAGAAGAGAATATTTGATCTATTGTGCATTTTGCTACACTTTCTAAGAAAATATTCGAAAAAATAAACGAAAAAAGATAGACGAAACTTTGGTATAAGCCAACGATAAAATAAAAAAATTAATCACAATCTGAAAATTACAAGCAAATAAATAAATAAATCGACAATAGTTGCAATACTCGATTGTACGATAATTTTTATAACAACTTATCAGCCTTAAAAATACGTTAAAATAACCGCGTTATCATCGCGTTCAATAAAGGATCATTGAACCAAGGATTTTATCAGATTTAAAATGACACATTAGTTAATGTTCGACAGAGAGAAGAACGATCTTAAAGCTGTAGAATGATCTGAACATACCTTGTTTCTATTTCAAGTCTCGTGGGACCGATCCTCGAAGAAAAGTTGAGTGATCTATCGAACCTAAGGGCCGTCCTGAAGGGAACAAATCTTGCGGATAGTTCCCGATAGCAATGATTTCGGCAACGAATTAACGACAGTTATCTTCGTCATTTTCAATGCATGAGATCGAAATTCGCGTGAAAAACATGTTTTTCCAGCATTAGTGAGATATCTCCTTTTATTGAAAAATAAACAAATATAACGAGATTTTATATATGGAAATATAATTATGCATGAGTATATTTAAGCATAATGAAATAAATACATGTGCCTTTGTATCGTAGCTTGTTAATCAAATACATATGCGAATACAAATAATTCTCAGGTAGCAATTTCTCAAAATACATATAATTTCTCAAATACATATGCGAATACAAATAATTCTCAGGTAGCAATTTCTCAAAATACATATAATTTCTCAAATACATATGCGAATACAAATAATTCTCAGGTAGCAATTTCTCAAAATACATATAATTTCTCAAATACATATGCGAATACAAATAATTCTCAGGTAGCAATTTCTCAAAATACATATAATTTCTCAAATACATATGCGAATACAAATAATTCTCAGGTAGCAATTTCTCAAAATACATATAATTTCTCAAATACATATGCGAATACAAATAATTCTCAGGTAGCAATTTCTCAAAATACATATAATTTCTCAAATACATATGCGAATACAAATAATTCTCAGGTAGCAATTTCTCAAAATACATATAATTTCTCAAATACATATGCGAATACAAATAATTCTCAGGTAGCAATTTCTCAAAATACATATAATTTCTCAAATACATATGCGAATACAAATAATTCTCAGGTAGCAATTTCTCAAAATACATATAATTTCTCAAATACATATGCGAATACAAATAATTCTCAGGTAGCAATTTCTCAAAATACATATAATTTCTCAAATACATATGCGAATACAAATAATTCTCAGGTAGCAATTTCTCAAAATACATATAATTTCTCAAATACATATGCGAATACAAATAATTCTCAGGTAGCAATTTCTCAAAATACATATAATTTCTCAAATACATATGCGAATACAAATAATTCTCAGGTAGCAATTTCTCAAAACGGGTTAAACCCGATAGCAACAAAATTTTGAAAAATTTTACACTCGAATTTGTTGCGATGTAAAATGAAAAATTATAAATTTTACATGTTTTTATATTTAAGTATTTTAATGTGTCAAAATATTTTAATTAATCTTACTAATATCGGGGTATCCATTTAACCTATCTCAAATTTTTTAAGTACCCGCACATTTTGGATTACATTATGAACAAATTAATTGAATTTACTGATTTAATAAAAATAATAAAATTATTAAGAATAATAAAATTTTAAAATTTATCTATACTAACAATAAAACTTATCTATCACAACTATATGTGCAGTTTATATAAAGTTAAAATTTGGATTTACATAATTTAACAAAATAAATAAATCTGCAAAAATAATGTTTAATTCATTAATTCAGTAATTTAATTCATCGCTTGTTCTCGATGATCGATATATCGCGTTCAAACGAACTCGGAAAATTATTAATAGTAATAATCCGAGGTGCTCGTGTATGCCACCAGATGGTGAGTTTAATAAGTCAAATTAAATTGAATTAAGAGGAGCCGTGCCATTCGCACGATGCCCGAGGATTTTGAATATTATATCTGGAGTTTTCTCTGTGCAGATCCGTGTGCAGAAACAGCCTTGTAGTAGTTCAGTTACATCAGTCGGAACGGAAGAACCGTGTTGAGAGAAAAGGATTGTTACAGTGTGTCTAACGCGTTTTTAATTAATGCTGATATCTTTTATTAAACTTTAGACAAAAAATTTGAAGATTACTTAATATGAACTTAATGTAATATGTCATTTGTTGAAAGGATGTTATTATAGAGCTAGTGACACAACTACACTCTTCCTCTTCTTCAATAATCAAATAATTTACTGTTTGATATTGGGTGAAAAAAATTGTTCGACGCGAATATTAATAAAATTTCTCCTGTATGTGCAACATTTGGGAAATATTCGTCCAAATTATATGCCCAGTTCTTTAAATGTTTGACATATTTTTAAATAAACATAACTCGTGAATATTTCCGAATATAAATCGTGAATGCAGTATCAATTAATTACGCGAGGTTAGGCTGTTTGAGATAAAAAGGGTTGACAATAACATGCGATAATACGCATTCCTTTATTTATTATTAATAATGCGTATTTCGGAGGCACATGAAACTCGGTTGAAAATAGAGTATGACGATACACGCACATCCATACGATATTACGTATGTGCGTGTGTACTTTTAGAAACAGGAGTGTAAATGCGCGTGCAAACGCGTTACATATTGTAACAGGCGCGTTTACGCGGGCGCAGACACAAAATCCTGAAAGCGTAAATTAATTTCTCCCATCCCATCGTTACCGAGGAGAATCCGCGAGCCGGTGCATAATTTCGCAATTAATATTTACCTTTTTTATCTCTAATTATATTATAATTTCGTTTCGATCATATTGCGGAAATTTGCATTCCAATAAACCTGTGATACATGCAATATATATTTCGCAAAAAATTAGCTTGTCCGTTTAGTCGAAAAAGTGATTGGGGAAATTGAAACAAAAAGAAAGAGGTTTCAACAATTGGCGTGTTTTCGTTAATTGAATTTTCAGCCGCTTCATTATCAACGCCGATTGCTCGTCCGTTGATATTTTTTCCGATTTCGCGTACGCGTTTTCTCCTTCGTTTTATTTTATTTTATTTTTGTTTCACTGTAAACGAACGCGCACAGCCAATAATTAAAACATAGAAAATGGGTGCGAGTGTAGAATCGCAAGAGGCTATGATCAATGAAATAAAAACATATGACAGAAAAATATATGGTAAATATCTTGGTATTAAACTCGATTAACTGTCCGTTGAACTGCATTTAAATATTTTGAACCAATTATTTCCTCGATCAGAATAATCAGAGAATTTATCTAAATATTTAAATTAAAGCCGATTAAAATTTTAATCTGAGCATTAATTTTCAGATTATTTAATGTTAAATAAATTTAATTTAAACATGTTCAAAACATCATTTAATTTTTTTCAATGTTTCTTCTTTGATTTCACGTTAAATAATAGTTATCATAGTAATATAATATAACGTAAAAATGTAATATAAAATAACATTTATGATTAAATATGGAATCAAGTTAAAATTGTTGCGCAACGATTGATCCATACATGTGAATAAAAGAAATCGCGCTATAAGGGGAAATATACGATACACGTTCTCCCGAATTGAGCAATCACCGTAATGTGTGTTACACCATAGACATTGCACAAATACGATGTTAACGCAATGTTGTGTTACGCCGAAGCGGTGCGAATCGTGAAGCGAGAGCGACGAGTGTCTCGCGAGTTTACCCGATCTAAATCAATTCTTGCTCATCCCTCTCTCGTTTCGCGATTCATAATTTTTCTCTTCTCGAAGAATCGCCGAATGTGACGTGACACTCGAGTACGTTGATGCATAATTACGATAATATTATTTGCAATTTTGTCTGTGTAAAAACGTTTGAATGCAAATTCACGCGCGATACGATCAAGACGAGATTCGAGAGACGTTCGCGACTGCCACTAGTTTCGATCGTAATCGCGCAACGATACGCCACGGTTGTCCGACCATATCAATCACATCAGAAGCGGCCCAGTCGATTCCACGCGTTACCACAATAGTGTTTCCACGGGATTATTGCCACGTTGCGTCGGTGTTCGCGAATAACACCCGACGCATTTTGACGATACACTTTATCGCCGCTTGCATGTGCGTTTTACTGTCTCAAATCAAATAAATAAGTGAGAATCGACATAGAGTTGATTTAATTATTTTTGGAAAGTATATGTTTTTTTTAGAATACTAGAACACTATAAGCGCGCGCTACACGTTATACAATTATTTCTAATAAATCACACTATCGAGAAAATGAAAAAAGAATGAGCGATATGTCTTTTTTTTTTTTTT
>NW_021848831.1:353542-391387 GCF_003651465.1 Formica exsecta | reverse complement strand
CCACCATCGAAAAAAATAAAAAAAAAAGAGGGATATGTCTTTTTTTTTTTTTTTTTTTTTTTTAAATAATATAAATGATAATCAATTTATATAACTTAGCACATATCGTTGGTCTGCTCGTCGTCCAAACCTCCTTTTCCTCTCTTCCTCATCCTTTGCTGTTTCCTCGCGACAGTCATTCTTACTCGCGAAAATACGATTTATTATGGTTAGCCGTATACGCAATGATCGCGAGACACTTTGTACTCCCGATCGCAGAACAATCATAGGAGATACGTACTTTATTATATCGTAAGAGAGAGCAACTTCGAAAAGTACGATTTGCTCGACGTTTATACGAAACCAAAATCGTGCGCTATTCGTTACAACAATGCTATTAACGCACAGCAAAGTAATGCATAGCGCAGTGTCGAGATAACAAATCAGGATAAGAGGCAACGATACTTGCGAGTATCAATTTAACATGCCTTTTTTAAGAGTGGAAGAGTGGACTATCGGCTTACCGATAATTTCTCTAGATTCTTTCTCTGTGTCTGTCTCTTTTAATTATTTTATCAAATTATTTTTAATTATTAATTTAATCTATTTCGACGAGTATGATGTATAATGTAATTTCTACCGGAGTTATATTGTTATATAGTTTCCGCATACCAGATGGAAGAAGAAGATTTCCACTGAACAAAAGACTAGCAGATCTCTATTAAAAAATTCCAAAACTTCGAACGGCGGAGCTTCGTTCATCTGAAATTCTTGACGATGCGAAATAACTTATAATAACGTCGTGGATAAAAACTCCCTCCCTCACTTTCGCGCCGTTCCTTTCCCCGCGCGATCGTTGGAATTATTGACGAGCCGCGAATTATATTGAAGGCACGAAAGGGTCGAAGGTCCTGGCGCTGGGAAGGAAGAAACTCCGCGAGGTGTGGGTGGAGGGGGGGGGGCGAAAAAAGACGCGCCCTTAAAAAAATAAGGGAACAAAGACGAAGGGAAAGGGAGGAATAAAGCGCGCGCCTCGATAGAAATAGCGACTGCTTGATACACCGTGCACATCGGATAAATTTTCAATTGGACAAATTCTGAAAGGGTCGCTACTACACCCTCTCTTTCTCCCTCCCATCCGATTCCTCCTCGCCATCCCCTCCGGCATACGGTCGAGCAAGTTTAAAAATCGATGCAGTCCCGAGGAACCTTCCTCGTCTTTTTCCTCTTGCGTTTTTTTTACCGTCTCCTCCCCTCCTCCCTCCATCTCGATTTCGTGGGGGCGAAACCACCCTTCCTTTCCTTTTATCGGATTTCCTTTTCTCCTTCTCGTGAATAGGAAAAGAACGTATACACATACTGGTCGGAGGTGGCCAGATACGCGTATGGTGGACGACATAAACTACGGAGCGATAAGCGTACCTCTCCTTTTCGTCGTTCCCAATGCGATTTTTTGGTAGACACGATTGGAATTTGAATGTATGTATGTAAAGTCTAGCTCTTATCTTTATTTTTGTTAGATCGAAAAGGCGCTGGATAAAACGCAGTGTATATTGAATTGTTATTAATTAATTTATATACGAATATAAAATATTTCGCTACATAAATTAACAATTTGTTTGTTGTCGAATAAATATTTCAATTGCATTTATACCCACTATTTCAATTATAGACTGAGAGTATATGAATTATTTTTACGATCCGTTGCTTCAACGGCCAATCTGTATTTTTAATGCTTTCCGGGCGAACCTTTGGGGATATTTCCGCTTTGATATATCACGTACGCGCCGCGCGGGATCAGGAGCCGCGGAATTGCAAATCGAAAATACGAATCCATTTTTTCTCCGAACCTTGAAGCTTCGCCTCGTGTCTATACATATACATATACATCGTGCCGATGTATACGTGCACTCCGTGACGGAGGGGTCAGGGGGAAGGAGGGCGGAGGGAGGGAGGAAGGGGGTTATATTGGATGTGGGTTCGGGGGCGCCCCGAAATTTCGAATGCGGGCCACGTAGACGCTAAAACGCCCCCATGATTCAATTCGCATCAGCCATCCTCCTTCGTCCCCGGTTTCCCTCTCCCTTCCCCCGTCTCTTCCCCCTTCGTCGTCCCTCGGCAACCTTAGAGCACATCTTCGGGAAGCTCCCAGTGTGTTCTAGCGTTGGCGCGAAGACATTCCCGGAGCGTGTCAACCCGTGCGCTACTTACCGCGATTGTCTACTCTCCCGCACACCCCCTCCTACCCTTCTTTCGTCCCTCGCGGCGAGAATTTTCCTCTTATACGGCCCTTCGCGACGGGAGAGAGGGGGGATGCAATTTCTATTTTAGAAGCCGATCGAAATGCATTTAGGCGGCTGCGTCGAAGCCGAGCGAGCGAGTGAGCGCAAGCTTGCCTGGAGTGATGGTGGGCGCGAGAAAGAGGACTCGCTTTACAGCTCTCGAGGATCGATATTCGGCAGCTCGGACTCGTAAACTATTGCTGTATCTATACGCGCGCGTTGGCTCCGACACTTTAAAGCTCCTCGAAGAGAGGAAACTTGGAAGCGACAATATGTACACGCGAATACGGCGCGTGGTGTGACTTTAACTCGTAACAAAATATGCACGTTAAAAAGGGGAGAGGTGAGAGCTTTTCTCTTTATCGTCATCCTTATTTGTAGTATAAATATTTCGATATCGTGGTAACTGAGTCGCAATTCAAAATTCTGTTGGGATAAAATGTACTTCCGAATAAAGCGACAAATAATTCTTCATGTTTCTCCATTATTTTGCTTTATTAATTATTTGAAGCTTAATTCGCAAAAAGCTTTTCATTTTCAACAATTTGTAATTCAAATGTTATTTGATATTCCAGCTAATGAACATTACCAAAGAAACATTATAAAGAGAATAACACTATAACTTAATTTTCTGCACAATTACTTTTCAACTTCACGATTACTTTATATGGCTTTATATTTTGAATATTACAGATATTTAATTTTGATAAATAAACAATTTATAAAAAAACAGATGTATCGGAAAATTATGGTTTGAAAAAGTGAGACTTTATTTGCATTACATTCAATATTATGACATAGGATGCTGTAGTAGAGTAATTAAATGTTAAATATACGTATCACGCACACATGTTTAAACAGATAAAAAATTAGCACTTTATATAAGTGGTATGGCTAGTTAATTAATTATGATAAATGATCAATTTGATAATTAATTAATTGAAACTCGATTGAGTCGATAACGATGAAGTTACGAAGATGCGACGTACGCGAATTATGTAATACAAATTGAATGTAATTAAACGAACTAATATGTGGGTCATCAAAATTGGTGAAAGCGTAATATGATTCGCCTGCACATGAACAAATCACATTTTGGATATTAATGAAAAAGTTTCGTTTGACAGACATATATATTTTGTCGGAATACCGTACATATTTTATTAAACGTAAAGAAATCTCTCATTCTCCGATAATGGATATGACACGCGCGCAATATAATGCACACGCAGAGAGAGAGAGATTTTTATTTGTCGGAATAATTAGAGTAATAAAATATAGAGTAATAAAATATTAGAGTAATAATGTGTGACGCGAATTATACATACGCAACTATTTCTCTCTTTCCCGTCTTTTCTGAAAATATATTATATATATTCAAGCTTACGTTATTTCTACGCGAGCAATTTTAACGTTACATTCAATTCGAAATTCTGCGATAAACGACACACACCGCGCTGCAGCGAAACGAATGGATTAGCTTCCATTCTCCGTGTATAGTAAAAAAAAAAAGGAAGGAGCAAACGCGTACGGCATACACGTACCGGCCGAGTATATGGAACTCATCGTTTCCAAGCTATTTCGCAAGTCCGCCCAATCGTAGAACTATTTTGTTGTACGTGGCTGGATTCAGAATGAAATTTTCCTTACTGCTGGTGCTTGTCAAGGCGCCCGAAACTGTTAAGATGAGGTTACGCGCTAAATCGACGACGGTATTTACGGAGTGAAGCCTTTTTTCCGAGAAATACGTTTCTGCGCGCGAGAAACTTTGCCGAGATTATGTCGTTAATATTTTCGGAGATCTTTTAACAATCCAATATTTTGATATTTTTCAACATGTGCATTGCAATTAATCTCGAGTGCGATGCGCAATATTCATCTGTCGAAATTGATGGAGAATTGCGAGTAGATCGATCGCATATATCGGGATTGTAATACCAATCAGCGTATGTTATTTTGGTCGTAAGATAAATATTGTTTTTCGCGGAATTCGAGGTAGCAGAACATATTTCAGAGAAAAAAACGCAAAATTTATTCGGCAATGCTGCTGCTGATCTGAAACGTTTTCTTTATGCAAACGTCGCAACGATGGGTAAAATTGGGATGCGAGGCTGTTTGAAAAATAAAATACGTAATTCAATCGATGTGTGAAATTTATTATAAGGAATTCAGTCTATTTCAAAGAATAAAACAAATCGATTTTTTTGTTACATTATCTGAAAATACGATGTCTGAGGAATATGTCTTTTAAATTTTATTGAAAAATTTGCAAAATTAATGGTGTTATAAGATTTTGAATAGGATATCGCGCGAGTCTTCAAATAGCTTGCAAAACTTTAAATACGTTTTTCTCAACACACTGTTTTGGTGTGGATATCTTGAAAACTAATTGACCGAATAATTTCAATATTTTTTAAATAAAAGGCAATATTTTTGGGGGGATACTGAATTTAATTAGAATTTAAAAACTTAATAATTAATATTTTTCTGGCCTTCAAAAAATGAAACAATTTTAGCAAAATTAAAACATCTAATTTTAAAATGACACTACTTTGTTATATTTTATTTTTTTTTAATGAAATTAGGTTTAGTATCCCAAAAATATTCTACGGAATAAAACTAGACCAAGTTTTTTTATTTCTGACAATTACACGAGGAGCATGTCACACCGTCGAATCATATATTTTTGAACACGCTACGCGAAGAGGCTCGTATTGAACAAAAAAAAGCTTAATATCCAAGATTTAAAAATTCTGACGTACTGTTTAAACATCAATAAAAAAATATATAAAACGCCAAAAAGATTAATTTCTAATATTGTTTAAAAAATTTCCTGAAAATCATCAATTTTTCATACGCTGGAATAGACTGCCTTTAATAGACGAGCAATGCTGAATAAAAAAGTACATGGAATAAAAAATCTACGAACGCACAAGCTACTTTACAACAGGCGGCTTGGTTGTGAAAATTTTCAGATATGGAATTTTCTTTGCAGTTTGCAAAGAGGCAAGAAAAAGAGTCTCGACGAGACGATGACGATGACGAGGATCGAGGTCAGAGGTGATACGAATTGATTTGTAGGGGGACGAACGAAAGCTTGCCGAGGTCCCGTGAAATGGATGAAACGCAAACTTTTCAACGTGCCAGTGTGGAGAGGGCGATTTCTTCCCTATCGACTCTATCCCCATCCCCTTTACGATCGTTCCAACCCTTTTGCGCGAACGACGCTCCCGGATAGACTTCTTGAAAAGAGCAACGGTATTTTCTGACTTCCCTCCGTACAATCGCGTTACCTGCATATTAAAATCTCGTTAACGCCGTCGCTTAAAATTATCTTGCGCCTTCCTTTATTCTTCTCGCCGACTTTAACGCGTAGCCGCCGGATAGGTTGTGTAATCGATGCAACACTAGTGTATATTTTTTTTATTTACTCTTTAATTCATCCTTCAACAAGTGTGTGAAATTGTAATATAATTGATTTATAGAGAAAGCATTAAAGAGTAATTATATATATTAATGAAATTCTCATGATTACATTCTTCTTGAACAATTGTCAAATGGTAAAAAGTCGCAGAATTATTAATTTTGCCACTGAAAAATATATATAAAAATCTGGGTCAATTCTTCATTAAAAATGCATATACACGTCGTCATGTATATTTCATAAAATTGTTAACAATGCATAAAAAGCTTTGTAAACGGCATGTTTGATTCATTAGAACAAGCGTTTCTATCAAATTACAAGACGCAAATATCACCTGAATTTTTCACGTCCTGTTACATTCTGTAGATATGCACGGTACACAGTACATATTATGCCGGATAACTCTCTGAATACGGGCTGCTTGTCAATTGATAAGGACGGCTAATCAAAATTAATGCGGCCATCGTTAACGACGACGGTGTCGAACTTTCCCCAAGATCCATTCGTCTCTTTCGAGGAGGATCGGACTTGACCAGGTTCGAGCGAAACCCAACGGTCCTACCGCGGGAATATCCAGACGTTTGTCAAACGTTTTCTTGCCGCGACTTGTCGGAATCGGCCCCCGACAAATTGGCTGGCCTGGCAAAAAGCGAGACCGAGCTTTCGGCGTGTGTCTGTATATGTCCCACGTTGGCTGTTACGGTTAGAGGCGAATCCCTTTCGTCGCTTTTTGTCGGATCTGGCAGAACTCTCTCGCGGCAGTTTGCGCGCAAGATTTCTCTATTACGCGTAATGAAACGACGCGGTTACGTCCGAAAACAGAACGGCGGGACGGATAATTCATAGCGGCCGCCGAGAATGGACGAGTTCTGGCTGTTTTGATACCGCCGGAACGGTGGAAAGCTCGCCGAGAAGTTAAATGTGCAATTATAGCGATTATACTCCATTGTGACGTTAACAAATATTGTGATAGCCTAGTTTTCGAGAAGATATTATAATGATATAATACTATGTTTTTTTAGAAATCTAGGAGGGTTGGTAAAATATCTCATTTGTCTGAAAATAATTTATCTGGAGAAAAAAAAAAATTTGTATAAAACAATTAACAAATAAGAAAATTAATAAAAGTGAATAAACGACCAAATGAATTTTTTTGGAAAGAATACAACTGTTTATATATATCTCGAATTATAGAATTATAGATTTATAGAAAGTTTACTAGCGACTTTTTAAAACTCCTTTACGTGTGTCGTGTATTCATCTAAGAATATATCTTTTACATAGCCTTTTTTTGCGCATATTTTAAAATTCTGTCGGACAAAATTTCTGTCCGTCCAACTTTTAATAGCTGATATTGATTTAGTTTTAAATCACATACATGTCTGCTCAATATTAATTTATAATTTAGTTATCAGTTATCAGACGTTCTTCAAAATGAATTTTGAAGAACGTCTGAATTTCTATCAATTTAGTTTTATATCAATTTATAAATTATTGGATTATAATATATTATATAATTTATTATATTAAATTTATAAAATATTGATTTAGTAAAGAAATTTTATTTAATTTTGAAAAATTTTTTGGTATATTATTAAAAAAGTTTGAATTAATATCTTAATATAATTTGTTATTTAAATAACTTTATAAGGAAAAGAAAATTTCACAATGCCAGAAATTTTGTTGCAAAAGAAAAATAATTATAACACTTTATCGTTGTACGCTTAAGTTTCAATACTTTTGAGAATTGTTAATCTTCAATGAATTTGAATCGGATTCACTATTGAGATATTGATGAATAGTTAAGTTTTCGAATCCCCTGATTGTTAGGTATCAATCGGTGTGAGAGTGGAGAAGCCAAACTGAAAGTAGGACGATCTTATAAAAGCGGGGAACTATGCTTATAAAATTCTACTACGAACTTTACATTTGAGATCGACTCGAGTTCGGTTTGACACATCGCAGGAAAGTTATAATTCGGCTTCAATTTGGCACATTTGACCGAAGAAGAAGTTGGGTACCGCGTGCTTCTCGGAACACCGCGGAACTTTATATTCACGGTCGATGTGGATAAAATATAAGCGTTTATTCCGACGATGTTTGAATTAATAATTTTCGTCCCCGATAAGCGACCAGCCGAATGTCGGAGAAAGTTTACCGATTTCTCTTATGTATCGCTTATATATCGAACGTGTACGCTGTCCGATATATAAATCAAAGTTGAAAGTTGTAATTCTTGCGAGAAAGTAAGATCTCTTTGTTTAAAAAGGGAATTTTTACCCATATCACATCTTTTCCTTGTTTCAAAATTCATCATCGAGGATCTCCACTTGCGCTTTTAACGTCGGATAATCTCTTGAAAACATCACGGCTAGCACATTTTAACGATGGCTTATATTCCTTGGCCGCTCCATTTATTTTACAACTGCAAATTTATTACGGCTGACAAATTTATATCCGCGGTGACAAATTTCAAGTGGGACGATTCTACGCCGTTTGTGCCGAAGATTCGCGTGCGGTCCAGTGCGGTTCTGCGTTCCGCAGGAGAGAAGTCCATGTGTGCATGTCGCGACGCACGTGCGGCGACTGTGAACGTGGACAAGGCTTAATAATGGTGGAAGCTCGCGGCTTAACATTCCAACGTGACCGCTGGCATACGCGGTTAGCACACCTGAGGGATTTTGAGTTATGGTCGGAAACGACGGCGGTGGCGGCGGCTGGGGAGACGCGGGGGGCGACGCAGGTGAAACGAAGGGCCGCGGGATGACACGAGGGTTGAGGAAGGGAGAGGAGGGTGTCCCACCCTCCTGCCGTCTCGGCAGGACCGCGCTTAGGGATTGCGGACGAAGGAGCGGGTCGAGGACGTAACGCGGTGACGCGCTTTACGTCCGTGTCACTTGCGAGGTAGCATTAATTATTTCATATCCAGAACTCAATTTCCCGCCCAACGAGAGTCAATTCTGTCTCTCACAGGCTCGTCCGGATTGCGAGGTGACATTAACGACGATTAAATTGATCCCCAAGTAAAAAAAAAAAAAAAAATAAAAATATGAAAATTGTTCGCGAATTATGCAAATTTGATGTCCAGCGATATATATAATGAAAAATACCTTACTCGTAGTTTAGAAATTATGTAATTATGTAGCATCACAAATTTAGATTATTCATTGAGGCGTCCGTGTTATTGACGATGTTATCTTTTTATTTACATGTGTGAGATGTTATTCTTTAGTAAGAAGATCATCATATATCAGTAAAATCCGCCGACGAAATCTAGAAGTGGTGTCGGTGTCGTCGAGCTAATTACGTCTGGCGTCGCCGATATATCGGGCGCCGTCGACGAATATTGCAGCTATCGGAGCTATCTGGTATCGGCGACAATTGTTGGGTTGATTGTAAGTATCTTCGCACGTAATTGGGCTGCCAGTGAAGCACCGGTCAATTATTGCGGAAAAGACACGATTGAGGTGTCGCGACTTCGAATTTTACGCTCGCGTGTAACTCGCGGCAACAAGTAGATTTTATTTCGAGTTATATTAAAAAATGTTGAATGTTAAATTGAGTAAGAACAATGTAGTCTGTAGTGCAATTTATCGTTTGACTTTAATTTAAATTTAAATAAAGAGAATAAACTTAGGGAAAATATATATAGATGAAAAGTTTAAGGGTCCAGTCTACTCTAGCAGTATGAAAAATAAATGATTTTTAGAAATTCTTTTTTGAAGAATATTAAAAAATTAATTTTTTTGACGTTTCACATATATTTTGATTGACGTTTAGACAATACGTCAGTATTTTTAAATCTTGGATATTTAGTTTTCTTTTTGTTCAAAACGAGCCTCTTCGCGTAGCGTGTTCAAAAATATATTCGACGGTGTGATATGCTGCTCCTCGTGTAACTATCAGAAATAAAAAACTCGGTCTAGTTTTATTCCGTAGAATATTTTTGGGATACTTTTGGGATAACTTAATTTCATTTAAAAAAATTAAAAAATAACAAAGTATAGCGTTATTTTAAAATTAGATGTTTTAATTTTGTTGAAATTTGTTCATTTTTTTAAAGATCAAAAAATATTATATATTAAATTTTTAAATTTTAATTAGGTTCAGTATCCCCTTAAAAAATGTTCTCTTTTATTTAAAAAAAAATTAAAGTTATTCAGTCCATTAGTTTTCAAGATATCTGTTACACCAATTTTTAAAACAGTGTTTAAAAAAAAAGCTTTAACTTTAAAGTTTTGCAGATCTGTTTAAAGACGCTCGCGCTATCCTGTTCAAGGTCTTATACCACCGTTAATTTTGCGAATTTTTCAATAAAATTTGAAAGACATATTCTTCAGACATACGTTCAGAAAATGTAACAAAAAATTGATTTTTTTTTTATCTTTCAAAGTAGACTGGGGCTCTTAATTAATCTGGGGGGAAAGAGAAATGCAAGACAATGGTTTTTTAAAAAATGCTTCTTTTGCGCGCGACGATACGAACACAACAGTTGCGAATTTCATTATCAGTACACTCGTACTTGAAAAGTTTCCCTGCTAAAAGCCGTCGTCGCCGCCGTCCTTTTACGGCGGATCATTAATGATTAATTACCTTTCAACGCTCGGCGACGAGGGATCAATCGATCGCGATCGGCAGGCAGGTATACAGCAGCCCCGTATGTGCTTCTCTCACTCTTCGACCACCAATTCGGCTCCCCTCGCATTTAGCACTGATGGTTTTGCACGCAATTTGGAGTCACGCCAGGATGTGGTTTCCCACGACCATCCTGGAAAGAGGATACCGAGCGGATTGTGAGATGGAACAGAAGATAGGCAGTCCGATCGGCTTCTGGACGCGCAGATGCAGCCGTATTTGAGCGGATTGCCAAGTGGCTGGCGCGTCGCATTCCGTGGAATCCAATGGTCCACCATTAAGTTCCTGTCCAACTGCAGATCAAGACTTAGTTTTAAAACGATTTATTATGTTTGATAATTCAAATTTTATCTGCCTTCAGGTTTTCTTAATTCTACTATGATTTTTTAATTATTAAGTAGTGGGTAAAGGAGATCTATTATATACAATATATTTTTATTAGTTATATTTTTATTCTTCTCTTGTATAATTTTACAGAGAGAAATAGTTGATAATAGATAAGTACAATGGACTTTAAAAAGAGATAGAATTGTAGTTGTGTAACAAAGAAAAATTAAAATTTCTCATCGATTGCAGATATATTTTTCTGAGAAGACCCATTTATTTAATATGTTATCTGAAGAATCACGTAGGAAACTCGTGAACCAACTACTTGGCTCCAGGAAAGATTTGAACAAGAGCTTCTCCTTCATATACGTCCGTAAACCATTTACGAAGGCGTACTCTTGCGTACATGTGATGTTTGCGTGCTGGCCTGTGGCTATAAACGTCCAAAGATGTGCTTTCGCGTTTACACGACTTCGTTTGTTGCGAGTTGCACGCAATTTGATCACAGAAAACAGTCGTGTTCCAGAGCCATTAAAACTACCGCGCGATAATATATTAATTTTCCCTATAAAATTTTCTCTTTTAAACATTGTTTCCAAGATTTGCAAACATCTATTTCTATTTTGCAATCAGAATTGACGCAAAAACGGGTGTTATAAATGATCTGCGACTCCGACTACATTCTACCCATCTACCTCTGCTTTGAGATCCACGGTTTTCATTCTCTCATTGCACATGTAGATCTATGTAAACTAACGTATGCGTATTCCGGAGACAAAAGGAGGATATGAAACGTCCGGTGACGGGGGGAAATTGTTAAAATGCCGTCTTCTAGTCTTCTTGCAGGAATACCCTGGTTGAGTTATTATTCCACGTCTCTTTTCTTGGAAGATTATTTTTCCTACGGGTGACAAAACTTTATAACATTACGAAGTCCATAACGTGCTTACAAGCTCGCTCGGAGATATTCGCATATTATGCCGGTTCAGTGCGCGATGTCATCTATATGTCACCGTAAATTTTCGTCGTCGAGTTACGATGATTAAGCTATATTATTTTTAAATTTTCCTTGAGGTTAATTCATATTTATTTTGTTAATATTTTAATTAATTATTTCTTTTAGATCGATAAGTTTCGTGATGATAATATACAGGATACGCCAAAGATTGTGCGTTGTTTATGTTTATGACTTACGTCATAAACTGTTATGTTGCTACGTGCTCAGATCCTTAGATCAAATTCTTTTCTTTCACGATGTTGTGTTTCTAGTGTTTTGATTTCGGGGTAGTATTTGTTTATCAACACATTTATCTATTGAAAGAAAGAGGGAGGGGTTTTTTTATGTAGGTCTCTGTACCTGAGTACAATAAGAGACAACATACCTACGATGGGATAAAGAGAATCTGTCTAAAATTATTTTTAGATATAAATATTTGTAACTTTTAAAAATTTATTCCAATATTTTCCATATGAGTTATATACTTTATTATATTTTATATTTTTAAAATTTTAAAATTTTAATGTTTTACAATCTTATATTATCAAGAAATTTACATATAATAAACTATGCATGGAAAATTATTTTTTCTCTTATCATATTTGTGTGGTCGTTGCATCACTCATCTTTCTTTAACAGCACAATTACTTTATTAAATATTTATTTTCAAAGTTTAAAAATTATATAACAGGCTATATAATAATGTTTAATACGTACTTGGAATTTTTCATTAAAAAAAAGCGATTTCACCACATAATAAAAGTGATGTGATTATTAGAATTACACATATATATATATATATATATACATAATTTACTGTAACAGTGTAGAGAATGTTTTTATTTGAAGAAATGAGTGATATTCATCTTACGTATAGTAAAATACAATATCTATTTGTGTCCATTATTTCGATAACGAAGCATTTTCTAATATTTATAAGAAAATTTGTTCATATTTTTTATCCAAAAATACGTTCACGAAGTTTTAAAACATACTTATGAGTCACCTTATAGATGCAACAGTCAAAAATATTCTGTTTTATTCATTCTTATAAATTCATATTTCATATTTGAATTATTTATTTGTTTCTATAGAGAGTTATTTCACATTATTAAAACATTACAGAGTGTATATTTTTGAACGGTTTATCGGATCTCAATTTGATTCACGTAGTACCGCTCGGTATTATAGTGATGTGAGTTGGCAGCATTTCTCGGTCATTATCGGAAGGCCACGGGTACGGAACGGATCGATTACGGAACGCGGGCTGCGACGCGTTTAATTAGTAAGTAATCCAGTTAATTAACTTAGTATTTTAATATCTGTTAAATACGCGATATAAATTCGTAAGAAATTCAGAGCAATAATTTGTGCGTTGAAATGCATATACGTCGCAAAATTTATAGAATCGAAATCTATCACGCGAGCAGGTTTTCGGCCAGTTTTTCGGATATAATTCGCGTTCCGGATATATATCTTTCATTAAAATTTGCATATTCATTCATTTATATATTAATAATTGTCTCGAAACACACGTGAGCGTAGAGCGTATTTGTTGTATAAAATGCGGCAAGTGTACGAAAATGCAGTTCCGGAGCAACAGGTCGCGGCGGTAGCATCGCCGAAGCGTGAAATTAGCCGCGCGATTCTCGAGTTTGCTCTAACGTTCAAAATTCGTCGCTTGTGAGACGTTGTGGATGTCGGGTGGATCGTGATTTGATTCGACAGGTAGTAATTGTATTTTTCGTAACGTTATTCTTTCGTCGCGACGTAATAAAGTGTGGATCGCAGGTGACTAATATCGGGAATGTCGGGAATGTCGGGAGTGCCGTACAAAGTGCCGGTTTTCGCGAATGTGTGCTACGAAGGAACGAGGGAGGAGAAGGAGGCCCGGGGAGGCGTCAGGCGATAGCGGAGCAACCCGTGAGGTGAGCGATAAATTAATTAATATTATTATCTATATATTATATAATTATAGATAATTATTTATCCATTACTGGTAAAATACCGGTAAGGGTGTTTATCTATGTAATAGAGTGTGCTATTTTATATTATTGTGTGTGTAATATAATGTATATAAAATATTTTAGATCATATTTTTTCAGAGATGAAAACTTGATAAAATTTTTAATAAAAAAATTGTACAACATTAAATATTTATATGGACACACATATACACACGAAATATTCTAACATGCATATATTTAAGATTTATTATTGTTTAATTTATATAATAATTAGATGTTTGTTTATCAGATATTATAAAGATTTATAATTAAAAAAATTTTTTAGAAAATATATAATTTGTTTTATTAAGTTTTTTATTAAATATCTCTCCGCTTAAAAAAAAAAAAATTACAATGCGCGTAATAATTATTTTTTAAAATATTTATTATTTTAGGTTTACACACATATACATATTTTTATATAACTTGAATGTATTTGTATTTTACAGGTCAATATCATGTATTACACCTCCGCTGCTGCGCATCGTATCGGTGAGTATTGAATATTTTTATTGTAATCCTGACGTGTATTTATTAAAATTATATATAAAATTATATATATATATATATGTATATATAAAAAAAATTAAAGATTGGAATCATATAAAATAGAAATTTTAAAGCAAAATTTTTTATCCTTGATATTGACTCAATAAGAGATCTTCTTAAAACTTTGATTACAAATAAAAAAATACATTGTTGCTATTGAAAATTCTTTTTTTACAATTTACAAATATAAATTTTGTCTTTAGAAATATGAGAATTTATTATATTACTGCACGAAACTATTATATAAAAATAAAAAAACGGGATAAAGAGAATCTGTCTAAAATTATTTTTAGATATAAATATTTGTAACTTTTAAAAATTTATTCCAATATTTTCCATAAAAAGTCCTAATATAAAAAGAAAATCAATGTCACAATAATTTCTGGATTACAAGCTATCAAAAATTGTTCAAGTTTATCACTTAAACTTTGCGCTCTCAAGTCTCATAATCAACATATATTGTATAAATTTATTATCTGTTATCGACTTTCTCGTTCAGACGATATTGATTTTATTTTTTCGCAGTTGAATTTTTTTTACTTTATTTCTTATATATTCGTACTATGTATATTATAACAATCAGCTGGTATCAGCTTGATTACAAAGTTTAATTATTATCAGTTGATTGCTGTAGTATACGAATATTATTTTCATATAAGAGAAATCAAAATAAAATCAATTAAAATTAATAATGATTGATTATCTAATCTGTAAGAATCAACAACACACATACAAACGACAATTTGGTAAGTGCATAATTACGGATCTAAGCAATTTTTACGCGATACTATTGATCGAACTTGACCACTTATAACTATTGTGATATTTTCATATTAGAATTTTTAAATTAATTTTGGGAATATATTATACGATGGTCGCGAGCCTTCCTGTAAATCCCAAACCTCGCAGCGCGACCAGGCTTGTTTTGTCCTGACAAACCGAGGGATACGCCAGTGATTTATTAGCACAGGCAAGCAAATCCTTGTTGCACGCAAATAAAATAAACGAATGGAAAAAAGAACCGCGCAAATGATGCAGCCGCGAGCGTGTTATAGGGCGATAAAAGATTACTGGCGGCGGTACAGGATGAGCTCTAGCGCGGAAAAAAAACAAAATTAAAAGCCACGACGAAAATGTGCTGAAATCGGAGATGAAATCAATTCGCGCGGTAACTCTACCAGGTGAAAACACCGTGTGTATTAATTTCGTTTATCGAGTTTTAGTACAAAGCAAGTTGCATAGAGAGAGAACAAATTAAAGGGCTTTGTATACGTTGTACTTCTAAAATTTTGCATTACCTTTTTTCACATTCTCTATATCGAATAGTTTTGACAATTTGATATATTGCTAAATCTGTATTAATTAAAAAAGTAGATTACATAAAAAAATAAATAAAATTTGGCGAATGCTATGCAACGATGGCCGATTGATTGATATGAAAATGTTCAGTGTGAAAAGCAAAATTACTCTCTCCAAACTGCAGCTGGAAAGCTTGTTTGATTATATTCACGCTGTATATGCAACGTAACTCTTACGTAAACGCGTCGTGGTTTATGCATTTCTCGCCGCGGGCCCGATCGTCGACGCGACGCGACGCGACGCGTTTCGATCCGATAAACTCTGTTGGCGGCGGCAAATGTAGCACCCAAGAAACGATGTCGCGTTGCATCCAGGGCGGCGGGACGATAGTCCGATATAATGACGATGACGAAAGTAAGGTCTACGATAAAGGTAAACGACGGTCTCGTCACATCTTTCAGCCGGATGGCGTGGTGAACGCTCGCTTTTTTTTCACCCTCCCCTTGTCGTTTCCCCGCGCACTGTCACCAGGCCGTACTTCGGTCGCTCAATTCCCGACGAAATGGAATATCGATACGCGGGACATGCCGGGGGAAGTGTAGCGAATATTGAAAAATTCTTGCCTGAAAGAAAAAAAAAGATGGGAGAGCGAGCGAAAAGGAGAGAGAGAGAGAGAGAGAGAGAGAGAGGAAGGGGAAAGAGGGAGCGTTATATAGGATCGTTTGCATTTTTGGAAAATATAATCGACCGGCTTGAATTGATCGGCGCACGTTTGCTTTTGCTCGAATTTGCGCTGTAAAACGTCCGTTACGGAAAACCGCTGATCGGTGCGCCGCGAAACCGAAAGAATTCAGCGTGGGATTTATTTTCATAACAATCTCCATGTTATTGCAGTTCTAGATTTGAAATATATGCATCCCCGGCATCGGTTTGCACGATGATTGCGATAAGTAAAGAAAAACACTTTGTTTTTTGGACGAATCAATCGCGTTTTTCATCGTTCTATCGAGTGAATATATTATAAACTGGTCAATAATAATAATAATAATAATAATAATAATAATAACAATAATAACAATAATATTTTGTTTAAAAGTTTGATTAAAATTGTATGAAAATTAATCGGTTTTGTGATTTTAGACAAAAAAATAACTTGATGAAAAATTGATACTCGTTTGGTATAAATAAATAAATTTTATTGTACAAAAGACTAATAGCTTTCCCAGTGCATTGTTTAAACTTTCGGCCCGGATACAGAAATCGCTTTGAAAATTGCACGGTTCCGGCGGGAAAACGTTACCGGCAATTTAGCCTCGAGTGCTTCGACTTTTTGAATCCGTCCGTCGCAGGCTCCAAGTCCATATCGGCTACAGAGGGACATTCTTTTTTTTTTTTGTAAGCGCATTTGCGCGCGACAGGGATGATTGCTATAGAAAGGGACGTTTTGGGGAGGGATGGTAACCGAGGATAGATTAAACGTACATTTCAAATTTCGATTAAACGGGATTTCGATACACACACGGCGTATGTCCCGGAGGGAAATTTATTGAACGTAGTGTCGGTGTCCGGACGGGGACGCGAGGAGGGGGATGCAGGTTTTCGGACAGTATGGAATCATTGGTTAGTCGATGGGAAGGTGGGGAGGGGGGGGGGGGAGAGTAGTGCGAAAGCCGGTATAATGCGAAATGAAATTGTCACAATAATCATCCGCGAGCGTATATACATTGTGGCCGGATAAGCTGCGATAAATACATACCGCGATTGTCGGTACACACAATTATTTCCGCGCGGAGTAGATATGTTAGGTGTAAAAGACAAGAATCTCTCTCTCTCTCTCTCTCTCTCTCTCTCTCTCTCTCTCTCTTTGTACACAAATTAATTGGCCAACAGACGGCTTAATTATTATCGGCCGCGTGAATTGATCGTCAAAACTCGTAAAAGACGTCGGTGAGAATAAATTCGTGATGTTGTACGCGAATGTATTTAGTGCGATGCTCCTTTATAATTAAACATGCTAGAATGCTAATTCTGTCGATTAAACGCGGAAAGTAATGTAGAGATAATTTATTATTAAATAAACGCGAGAAATACGTAGAAGCGATTTGTGCGCGCGGCTGTGATAAAAAAAAAAAAAAAAAAAAAAAAAGAGGAAATTTATCTGCACTCGCCAAGCGTAAACCACCGATCGCAATTTTATTCTCTGCTATTGACACTTTTTTATTGCTCCTCGTTTCCTTTGGCACCCCGTCACATTTCTTACGGAATTATATAAAAAATGCGGTTGTACTTTCTTTTACGCGCGAATTTCCCTTTATCGGCGCGCGACGAGAGAAAAAGAGAGAGAGAGAGAGACAGTTAATGACTAGATCCTTTCTTTCATCTTCTACTATATTCCACGCTAGACTGAGAATTGGTCCCGGGGGATGAAAGGAGAAGGGGGAGAAGGGCGCGCGTGTGCTAAAGGATCGAAGAAACGCAAAAAGCCGGAAAAAAACGAGGGATATCGATATGCGGGCGGAGTAAAACAGAATCGAAATGAGACAGTGAAACGTCGCTTTGACGGTACGCCGATCAAAGCGCGAGACGATGGTAGACGCGAAAATCTTTTTGTACGGAATTCATCTTCGTTCCGAGCGTTCCGTTCGATTATCGCCGCAGTCTGTTAAAACCATCATCCGGAAAAATGTCGGGTTCTTTGAAACGCGAATTAGGAGCGCGAAGAGACGACGGATATAGTTAAGATTATTCGTACCTGAAAAGTATCCCGTAATTATCCATTTTGTTTTTTTTTTTCTCGTCAAGCATTTACTATTTATCGCGAGCCACACGTCGAACGGGGCTAATGACATCGCGAAGAATATGTTTCTGTTATCCTCATCGTTTGCTTTGTGTCGCGAGTCAGGCAGGCAGCATCAAGAGGATCACAAACTTAATACTTTTTCTTTGAAGTTGAAATTCTTCCATTCGTGTGGACGCCAATTCTTACGATTCCACGTACGTGGCTTTGTAAACATTCCCTTCCTTTAGAAGCCAAGAGATGCTTTTTCGTTAACGGACTTTGTTCTTTGCTCCGTCTAATGCATTGTCTAATTACACATAGTTGCACAAAGAATTTTATATTATATAGAGGAATAGTAGCATATAAACAGAAAAAAATGTTAGTTAATATGCTAAAAAATTTGACTTTTATACTATTTTGTGCTTGTACTACACACATTATTTAATTAAAAGATCCTGAAAAATGTTAGATTAGAGATTAACTTGAATAGTTCTATTTGAAACTTGATTTATTAATTTATAATTAATATATAAATCAATAAATTCAATTATCAAATGTTATTTAGCATAATATTCTGCATGGAAGATTAACATTTCAATTCATAATGCCACCCATTGTATAACACGCGAATCAGGCAATGTATGTCTGGCAATACATGCGTTTATTACTGCGTTACTGCACACAGTTATTGAATAATTATTTATGTCTCTAGAGACATGGCTCTCTCGTTCCATTCTAAGTTCTACCATTATGTGAATTAATTAGAGAATTACCGTAAAGATCTTTGTACTAATTATGCTTTAATATAAAATTGCAAATTAATAAGAGAATGTTGTGTGAATAATACGTTAGAATTGAAATTTACATTTATAAAAAAGTAAATTAATAAATAAATAAATAAAATAATGTGTCATAAATAAATATATAAATTTCATGGGAAAAGATTATAGAACTTTATATACGACACATACATATATGTACTTTATCAACATTTAAAATCACAAAGAGAACTTCGCCATCGAAGGTCCTTGAATCGTAAATCTGTTATGTTGAAATAATGTATTGTCTCTAAATTCGCGATGATAATTATTCGAAGGCAATGTACGATGCGGAGAGAGATTGCTCTCGATTCATAGTGTCACACCATTGCTGCTGGCGGGCGATCGGCAGTATCGAGAAGCGACGCCCGTACGTAGTCCGTCGCCAGTAGTACGATGCGGTAATTTGAAATGCACGAGCATGTCGCGCATTATATATTGACTGCACTACTAGCGCGCCGGCAATGTCGTCGGCATTTCCGAAGTTGTCTCTCACGAAATCCAGCGGTGGCTGATGGTCCTCGTCGTCTCGCTCGATTGTCCTGCCCGCCGCGTAGTCCACGAGCGCTTTTACTTTTACTTGTTTCTCTCTTACTTTTGCTACTCTTCCTCTTTTACCAAGTTTCGCGTAATGGAAAGTAATTTAGAGAGCAACGAGTGCGGCGCGATAATTAACACAAAGAGAATTTAAGTCTCTCTCTCTCTCTCTCCCTCTCTCTCATGCATTAAGTTCTGAATATATTTGGCGATGTCTAATTTTTATTTATCTACTCTGCGCACATATACATACACACAATGCGGTGTTAATAATAAAGATAATAGCTCACAAGCAAATGAGTTGGATCATTTATTTTTTTCATTTTATTTTAGTCTTGGAAAATGTGAGGCATTCTGTATAATCTTTATATAATCTACGATATATACATATATATATATATATAAAAGTAATGTCATTATATTTATACTCATCACTCTAAAGAATAAAGATTACAAAATAAATCTACGCTTGGGATAATGTTTTTTTGACTTATGTCTTGCATAAAATAATGTCTAACTGACAATGTCTAAATAGCTGAACATAATTGCATAACATTACTAAAAGCCGACTGAGACAAACTATATAATTGTCGCTAAAGTGTTTTATAAAATATGTGGTATGTTTGCATTTTTCTCATTCTATTGATATATTCAATTTAAATTATAAATTTTTTAAATTATAAATTATACATTTTAATTCTTTTCACATATACCAAAGTTTAGATATATTCTTTATAAATTACAATCAAATATATATTAGAATGTATAGAATAATTGTGTAAAACTTTCGCTAATATTTTCAGGATATATTCCTATATATTAAAAGAGTGAAAAAAGTTTATATAAAAATGTGTGTATGTATATGTGTGTTCCGGAAAGGTTTCTTTTTCAAATTAGAGTAACTTTTTCTACAAAAACCTTCAATAAAAGAGCAACGCGTCGTATCTCACGATACCAATTTGCAACCACACTCATAGTAATCAATCATAAAGTGAACGAGCCGTATAATGAATCGATAGACAATGTGCGTACGATTTGCCTTGAATTAGTCGATAGACAGATGATGGATAGTACTTGCGTTTCGAGTCTGGTTAAAAAATAGTTGCGCGCAGATAGATAGAAAGGACAGTAGTCATGGGTGGAAGGAGGGTTAAGGGGGCTTGGAAGGAGCGGAGGGGGGGAGGTGGATGGAGTGGATAGACCGGAGAACGCGCCGTTATACTAATTTGGCAGGCGCTCGTTAACGACCCCTTTGAGGTCATAACTTTTGCCGCAAGCTCGACGCGTATGCGAGGGCGGCTAGTGGCGCGAAACGCGCGCGCGATGTACCCGGTGTGTCCTTTCTGCGCCGCGCGCGTCTCCATCCCCCTTCAGTCTCTTTCTAACCGCGTTGTCGCCCCACTACCGGCGGTTTCAACAGCGCTTCAACACTACTCGGCAGTCGGTACTCCAAAAGCATTGCGGTGCTTTCGGTGGCCCCCCTTCGCTCCCCCACGTAGAGAACCCTCTCTCGTCCGCCGAGCGGAAAGGGGTGCACGCACGTTACTCGACGAGCTTTCGGGCGCATGCTCGGCCAATAAGCGCGCGCGGCGCGCAACGTAATCGCACGTTCGGGGGTAGGGATGAGAAACGTGCTCTCATCTCGCGGACGCTCCTCGAGGAGCTTTTCGGCAAGCTCAGTAAGCGCCGCGAGCTCGCCGTGGCCGGAAGCGTCGCGCGGTTGTTACGCGTTGACACGCAAGGTTTGATCCTCGCTCACCTGGCGGCGAGCGTGCCATTATTCGCAAGTTCTGAAATTTTTCACGGCGAAAAGTTCCGACGAATCGTGATATTTTGGCTGATGTTTCCTTTCCGCCAACTCGCGCGATTGATTTGCGTCAAAGCACAAGATATATAGTCAACGGTTCTCTAAAAAGTTACTTTACGGGGGTGTAAAGGGATTATTTCATTAAACTCCAGACAAAAGTCGTGACTTTTTGAGAAAAAGTAAAAAGAGAGAGAGAGAGAGAGACAATTAAGTTGAAGCCTCGCATCCCTTTCGCATTAAACCAACGCTTTGATCAAAAGATAAAAGTTTGACTTATTCGATGAATAGAAGGAACGTCTGGTTGCGCTAGGAGGCACTTCAACTTACTTCACTAAGTTACGTCAAGCGGATCTCGTATTGAGGAATCGCGAGGTCGCTTTCGGCGAGCTGACGTCATCGAGAACAAGCAAGTAGATCGAGGATTCACGGCGGGGGAGAATACTATCTCCCAAGGCTAGAGGAAAGAAGCCGAAGGCGAAACAGCAACAGCCAGCAGCCGGAAAAGGAACAGAGAAGTGAAAGAGAAGGAAGAAGAGAGAAGAGTCGAGAGACGTTAAAGGGAGTATCAAAGGCGAAGAACGAGAAGGAGAAAGCTCGGAAGCTCGAGCCTCGGGGTTATTAGGAGAGGCAAGTTAGACAGACGAGATAGAATTTCGATCAAGCCACTTTCGGGTTGCAGTGGTTAAGAGCCGATTAATGCGATCGGCTCTAATTAACGATCAGCTATTTCGCAGTCGTAACTCGCTTTTCCATCTGACAGTTCTTTATGATTCCGGATATCTATTAATTGAGACGTCGTCATCGGAGGAGAAGGAAGAAGGGTGAATCGATCTCATCTCGATGCCGACTCGAGATATTTTCGGTGCCATTCAGATTCAATGATGAAGGACGTAGCATTCCCGAGGAACGTCTTGGTACTTGTTATCAATTGATTGATCAGAGTGGCTGATCAAAAGAGGGGTCGATTCCAACGCATTAATCGGACGATGCTTGATAAAAGCACGTAAGGATCGCACCTGTTTCTTTACGCTTTTCTTTCGTCGAGGGAGATCTCCTCCGAGGGGAAGCAGCTAAGATGTGCGCGAGATCGTTGCTGCTGTGCGTCCTCGGTATCATCGCTGTCGTCAACGGTAAGCCGGCGACAACGTTAGCGTTAGCTCAGTTTCGGAAGTGTATTCGCTTGGAAAAGTAGTTTTCCTTCTCGCGTGCAAGAGGAGAAAAATTTTATAGCAAGACAAAGATTCTCCGTAATTCCATATTTTTAATCGAAAAATTATTAGAAGTATTTCTGTGATTTATTTATTATATAACTGTTTGGGATATTGATGATTATTGAACATATTTACATTATTTCTTAAATGAATAAGAAAATATTACGAAAAAGGGCGCTTTCTGGGCATACTTTCAGTCAAATAATCAGGGATAAATCAGGGATAAATGTGAAGATTAATTGAAAATGAGATAAAGATCAATAAAGTGTAATATTAATTATAAGTTTGCAAGATAATCTGCGGTAGATTAAAAAAGAAGCTTGTTTTTTATACACAACTAAACTTTGAGGCTTCGAGAAAATCATTTGTCAAGGAACGTGGAGTTTTTAAGCTAACTCGAATTTCGCGTGTAAATTTTACGCCCGGCTCCGGAAACGTAAGTAACGGCTGACCCATCATTCTTTATGTTTCTTGTCCTCCGGTGTGCTTTTCTCCGCATGGCGCGGCGCGGCGTTGACGGGCGACACGTATGGACTTTGCAGAAAAAGAACGACGCGGGAGAAAGAGAGCTGACGAAAATGCTCGCTCGTCGAGCACGCGGGAACACGACCGTTTTATACATGGCCGGTTTTTATAGCCATACGCCATACGCGCGTGCCGATGGTCGTAATCTATGTGCTGAAATCGGAGGATGACGGAGAAAGACGGATAGCACACGGGCGGGTTTAATACGATAGACTGAAAGAGAGAGATAGGGAGAAAGACGGACATTTTCGCGAAGGATGAAAGAGGGATGCAAAAAGAATGAGAGCGACAGAGAGAGAAGGTAGGAGTTGGGAAGAAAAGCGGTAAAAAGCCGGGCCAGGTTAAGGTTGTTAACGCGTGCTAACGGAGCTCATTCGTTGTACAAACTGCGAGAAAAAAAAACGCTGATATTTTCGCTGCTTCAACGTATCGGTGGCAAAAACGCGGATGATCGGCATGACGAAAAATTACGCAGAGGGCAGAGCGAATGGTATTATTTTGTGCAGGAATAAATTGAAATATGACCGCGGATATATATAATAATTTTCTTTTTCAGCGGTTTCCGAATTACACGCTCACGTATACATATATATATATATATATATATATATATATATATATATATATATATATATATATATATTTATTCGAGTTGCCTGTTCTCTTTTTCTATCATTTGTTTAGAATTTTTCTACCGAGCGGAAAAACTCGCGGCTTGTTTTTGTTTTCTGCGTATCTGCAGAATGTCCGCTTGTAATGGCGATATTTTAAATCGTTCGAAGTCACGAGTTTGCAAATTTTTAATAAAATATCGTAGCTTTAACGACGAAATCTTTTAATTTGAAAAATTCAAATTAAATTAATATTGAAAATAATTGCACGATAAAAAATCTTTGCGATTTACTGGACAAATATAATATGGATGATGTTTCGGTGACTTTGGGATATCGTATATATTTTATCATGATATTTTTTCTACTCAGAAGATTTTGGTTTGAACAGTCTGGCGGTGTTTCTGTTTGTGTGACCGCGTTCATATTAATTAATATAATCCCAACGGGCGTGTTAACTGTGGTTTGTGTGCGCGCGGATGTTGTTGTGCGAAAAAGTTAATTTCATATATTTACAAAGGGGAAGAAGCGCTTTTTGGATATATGTAACAAAAGTATTAGTGGATTGGTTTAACGTGTAAGACACGCGCGTTGCGCTTCCGCCATTGTTTGAAATCCATGTAATTAATTAATCATGACGTTACGCGCGATATCACAAATATTTGAAATAAAAAAGCATAACTATATTCATCGAGCATCGTGATTAATGACGGAAATGCATACTCGCTATATGTATACGATATTGAGAGCAATCAAAGGAAAAATTGATTGCAATTGGATAAATACTGGAAAAATAGGAAACTTTTATTATCGAAAAGTAGTATAGTTGTGTGAAATTAAAGAAAAAGGCAGGAATAATAAATATCATAATTAAAAGAATTTAAGATAAAAATATTTAACAGACGTGCATATAGCATATAAAAACAAAAATTCAATTAAGACGGTTATATATTGTATTATACTATTTTTTTCAACGCGCTTTTTGTGATATACGTTTGCACCTCGTTCCCCATGTACAGTGAAAGTGAGAAACGAACAACGGGGGCCAAATTTCAGTCGCGCGATTTGATTCCCGTTCGAATCCCGCACGAAACTGTCGGATATTGTTGGATTCGAACCAATCATCGTCAGCAGGCTGCGCGAGCGTGATTCCAGACGATAGAAAGCACAGAGCTTGCACGTTATATCCGTCGTCACCGGAAATCTAGTCCTCCTCCTCGTATTGGCTATCGCACGAAATCGACTATCGTTCGAAGACGATGCTCGGTTCAATGACGATCGGGCCCTCATTTTAAAAGGATTTTAAAGATGTATCTGGAAATTGAACGCTCTTAACACCATTATACCATATACAAGCGTAAATCGCGTCTTTGCATACATTGCATAATATAAAAGTATACTAACTATGTAGGTTCTGCAGAAATGAGTCAGATTTATGTACATGAGGGGTTGTTGTTGCGTAGCATAAAGCGAATCGTGACGCGATATGATGATAATCACGACTCATTTATTAAAAAATGATTAGCGTAATTTTTGCCGCTTGAATTTTGCACCACACGCTGACGGTTTCGTGTAAACTTATCATTAAGGCGTCTGTCAACGTCGCGATTTCAAGTATTTGCGTGCTACAATCCTTGGCTGTGACTAAAATTACCGGCGACAACAACATCTGCATCACGCAGCGTGCTATGTATAGGTGATGTCTTTGATGACACGAGCGTGTCGATACGATTGACAGTTCGAGTTGCGCTGACAGTTCGAGCTATGCCAGAAATAACAACTCGTTCGAAATCATCGACAACTTATTCAGGCGATAATAAAGACAAAATAAATATCTCGAACTATTGTCTTGGAATAAAACAGTCAATATTTATAAGCATTATAAAAAATTACACGTAAACGCATCAGTTGAATCTTTATGAATGATTAAAGAGAATTTAGAGAGATCCGAAATGAATCGAGATCTTTAAATCGGCTATCAATAATTGCTGCTGTATTATAACGGCAATATAATTATTGGAAAGTTAATGTCAAATCAGCTGCAACGCGTAATATTAGAACCTTATTGGATAAATTAACGGATAAAATCTAATGAGGCAGACTCAATTATACCGCGGTATAAATGTAAAGTAAAACGATAATAGATATTACGCGGGACGGGAAACGATACGAGCAATTTGAGCAAACTTACTTGAATTCTCTGCTCGTCGCGACCCTCCCGGCGCGAGAATTCTACCTGTGAATTTTACGATGGCCTTTTTCCACTTGGCGGATTACGAGCGTACATTCAGGTGAAAATGCTTCCGTTGGGATATGGGAATGCGGTCGCACACGCGGCACAGGAATATTGTTAAGAAACGTTACACAGACAATATGTACAGAATGCGTAAAGGACTGTGAGACATTGCGATAGTCCATTCTGCAAAAAAAGTATCACCACCGACATCTTCTCGACAAACAAAAACACGAAAGAAAAAGAAAAGAAACAAAAACAAAGAAATGAAACGAAATGAAAACAGCATTGAAAGAGCGCGCCGTACAACACGTGTACGTACCTACATTAAATGATCTACGCATCGTTATTATAATTCCTTTATTTTTCAGGGGTTGTCTTTCCGAATCTCCCCCGCGAATACTCCGTTACTTTACTCTCTTGCAATTACAGCGCTTCGTTCACGTCTCTTCCGAGGGCTCCAAGGATCGTTGACCGCTCAAGGAAACACACAAGTAAAGTCATTAAAAATTATAAAATTATCCAAAAAGAACAATCTCTCTTTTTTCAAGTGCCTGATTAGATATAATATTCGGATTCGCGAGATATATGTAACGTTTTCCAAAAAAAAAAAAAAAAAAAAAAAAATCGAATCTTGTTTAATTTGATAACTTTAGGTAAACTCGAATATGAAAATTGCCAACAGTAAAAATCAGTGCAGCAACTCAATGCTCGTTAAAGTTAAAATTAAATAATTTTATCCTTTTATGACAAACCTCGTTGATCTTTTACGCGTTTTAAAGCAAATAAAATTAAACAAAAACAAATGTTATGCATGATATTTGCTTTGGTGATTTCCCATACCCACTCGAGAATATTAATCGTCAAGCTAAACACAGATGTGGGAGTGGCATTTGCATCCGATTAATTATTAATACATGAGAATGATAATGACATGGAATACCTGTCACGCCATAGTCATCGAGTTAATCATTAAATGAATAGCTCGGGGCGGCAGTAGCACGATAAGCCATGAGAGCCACATGAGAATAAACTGCGTGTGTGACGCCCTTAGCTCATATTCCCATTTATTAACGAATTAGTGGCACGCATGCAACGCGCGCCCCGCGCCGTGTTCTGGGCGTTTTCACGCATTTTTGCGCGTCACAGGAAATTCTCTAGAGCGACGATAAAATATTGTATGCGGAATTACGCGGAAACGCGAAATAAAATCAGCAGCATTGCGCGTTGGTCGTGCGTTTTGAGAAAAATATGAGGTTCACCCGACCGACAGAAATTATGTACACACGGTGACTGATAAATTGAGACGCGCGGATAATTCAGACGAGAGAGAGTTTCTCTCTCTCTCTCTCTCTTTCGTCCTCTTATTATTCCGTTTTCCCTAAGCGTACAAAAACGTCGCGAAGCGAGACGGGTTGATTAATTACGACACCGACGACGTGTGTGCACTCGCGCGTTGTATCGGCCTTGACGACGACGCGACGACGTCGAGACGACGACGATGACGAGAACGCGGACGTCTTTCCGCATGACATACTATGAGCACGGATATTCACGAAAGGCATCCCCGCCGCTACGTATGTACGAGTATTGCGAGAAATGCGGCGGTAAGATGACGCCTGCGGATACAGAGGATGCATACACGAGTGCACTCGCATATTTACTCGTGTACATGCATGGTACACGCGTGTCGAGGAGATGTACTAATTCTCGTCTTGAAATCTCGAGTCTCCTTTGATAGAGATTCGTGAAAATTGTGATTAATCAAAATTTAAGTGAAAAGAAGTACCACTGATTTTTATTTGGAAAGAAAGATCTTATTTTAATCGCAAAGCATGAATTGAAAAGCAATAATATATCAAAGATATATTTATATCAAGATATAAATTTCGGCATCTCTCTCCCTCTCTCTCTCTCTTTTTTTATCTAGTTTGCCGATAAAAATGCGCGATTGAAGTAGCAAGCTGGATAATCGGGATTTTTTCTCCTTTTCTTACTCGAATGTGGTAGTATATTGGATTATTTATCGGCGCGATGCGGTTGAATTAGGAGGCGAAACGCGCGGGAACGTTTCGGCGATTCGTATGTCCATTCTTTGTGCGCGTCTCTTTTTTTCTCGTTAGCATATCCGGGCCGCTTCAGCGCTGGGGATCTCGCTCGAAAATGAAAGGGATTTTGGAAAAAAGCGTGCTAAGCCGCGACGAGGGAAGGCGTATATATGGCAAATTGAAAAATACGCGAGTACCGCGTAAATGCTGTTTTTCTCTCCCTTCTTTTTTTTTTTATCCGCAAACGAGAGAGGGTTTCCGGGCTACCGCGGCGTCGACGATGGTGCGTATATTCGAACGTCGCCATGGTTTATTCAAAGCATAATCCAAGGAACGGACGGGTGAGAGGTCAGGAAATAATTACTTTACTGCCAGATTTACTCGGGTTATATTTTCACGGTCGCTCTTCTTTTTTTTTCTATTTTTTTTCCCCTCTACGAAGAATAAAACATAGGCGGGTATGTGATCGATAATGCTGTCGCCGCATCGTCGCGACGAAATCAAAAAACGGAAAATATGTTTTTTAATCGGATTGATAGACGGATCTAAATACACGCAGCATATTGCGTATTTTTACGATTTAATTACAAACCCCGATTTTACGCGCCATACGTAATGTGGTAAACGCTATGAATACTTATAAATTTAATTCTGTGTTATTAAAGTGAAAGCTTTAGATTTGTGGGACGCATTTTGTACGTAAATCATTCCATGACGCACGATATTTAAATCACGATGGTCGGTTATAGCCTTGGCAATGAAAGCGCACGAAACACGGTAGCTGTTTAGCAAGATGAATAATTTCGCGTAATATTTTCAAATAACGTGGAAAATATTTCGTCGTTGTAAATTGGCGTTTATTGCGAAACACCGTGTCCGCGTTGCGCGTTTATTGTTTATTTCGTGCATTTCGCTAAACGCAAGAATAGCATAATTTTCTTTTTTCTTTAATTTTCGACGTCACGTTAATATCGAATGAAAAAAACCGCGATATTACTTTGCATCCGAAAGTAATTCAGTCGACATGTCGGTGAAAATCATTTTACAAGTTTAATAATACTCCGTTGTAAATATTATCAACAGAAACGTCGGAAAATAATTTGCATCTCGGAGTTTCCTTGCTGTTGGAATAAATAAAATATCTCGCGTTATATTCAAAGTGAGACACAGATATTTTCATTTACTGGCAACTGAAAATAGTTGTAAAAGTAAATGTGAAAGTTAATAAGGCGGTGAAAAAAATGCGTTTTTTTATTCCGGAGTCTGCGGTTTAAAAAAAAGAAAGAGAGAAAGAGAAAAAGAGAGAGAGAGAGAGAGAAGGAGAAAAGTGGCCAATGAAAAATTGCTCGTACGTATTCGGGATCCTTGTCGCTCCAGGTCGTCGTGAGATGATTAGGACGTTAAATCCGAATGTTATTACGATTTCACGGCTCGGCCGAGGTCATCCCGGAAGGACGGGGATTATGGCTGCGGATATAGGATAATAAGGATCCAAGGAGGTAAAGACGAGAACTTGGTCGTACGTGACTGGAATCGCGTGTCGAAGAAAGCTCGAATTACTTTGACAAACTCCGCGGCGTACGTGCCCCGTCTCCTCGCAAAAGAGTCATGCTTGTTAGAAATCAGCGGGACATACGTATATATAACCGAATACGTAGGATACGTAGGAGTGTAGTCGAAACTGAATTAATTTCTGTTATGGCTAGAAACTACTTTCCGGAGATGTTTGAAACCTGTACTGTATTTCGCAAAGCTCGCGGATACTCGACGAGACGCAGAGAAAATTGTATGTCGCGAGTAAAATTCGTTTTAAAGTGGAAGGTGAAATTTTTCTGTTGCATCATATACGCGTCATTGGATAATCAAATGTTAAGGATAAACGATTAGATATCTTTATTTTTATCTGAATTTTCACGCAACTTACTTTTCTTGTAAAGTAAAAATATATACATTTCTTTAATATATGTGAGAAAAGTCTTAAAATTATATTTCGGTGGAGTTTCTCTATGCAACGGGGAGTATATATTATGAAATAAACGAAAAGGAGAAGAAAATAAGTTTCGATCCTCGTGCTCTTCGCGGCGATGCGCATTCTCTGCCTCTGCCGAATGAATAATTCTTGCATTTCAACCGTAAAAGTCGTTTCGAGATACAATACGACGAGCCAAAATTCGAGATGTGCGCGAAAAGAAGCCGACGCGCCGCCGGAATACATGTAACTATTACAAGATATTGTCGCGCTATATCGCGACGTCGGCCAACTTTTCCCGCCGAAAAGTTCGCGAAACAATGACGGGGAGGTTTACATCCTCTTCTCGTATATATCGTACGGAATTACGTTGGCGTGCGCCGTCTATATCTATCCGACGCCGATAGCAAGTTTACATCTGCGATAGTGGTTCGAAATGTTCTCTCTATCTATCCCGTTACTTACTTTTATTCCCGCCATGCCTCGGCTGCGATCTCTCGCTCGGCGGTCCCATTCGCCGAGTAACCCCACTGGCGTCGCCGACCCAATAGTACACCTATCTACTACTCTCAGCCAAGTTACGATTCGGTCGAGAATGTGATACCTCGGAATCCGACTTTCCTTGTTTGCTAGGATCGACCAGGAGGAACGATGGACCGCCCGTCGGAATCGGTAACCCGATATCAATTGAATCGGTCATTTCGAAAGGGTCGTGTCTCCGCAAACGGAAATTTTATAGAGGAGACAAGGGGACGGTTAAAGTGGCTTTTTTCCAACTGGGACAAAATTAATCAAGTCGCTGTGACTGAAAGATTGCGGCGATGTGGAGCGCGTCACCGTGTATATAGCGTGCAAGTCCTCAGACGAATTTTATGTTTGCTTCGTTTCGGAATGGCGTTCTCTATCTTTCTCTTATAAACGTTTAAATCGACGTAACGGACGTCCCTAGCATTTTGTACACGAGGCAACTCGTGTACTTTAAATCGATTAATCGCGATGGGAACTGGTTGCGTGTGTAAAAACATTTCCGGGGGATCGATGGCGATCACTTGAAACTTTGGGCAATAAATGTCGAAGACCTATTACGCGAAAATTACACGTAAATTTAGTTTCGACAATTGAAATTCCAAATCATTCTTCACAGGCACGAAAAGTTTTACCGCGCGTTCGATCGTGCGCGCGTTCGTGTTGGTATTATCGAAATAATTCTTTCACTGTCTAGAAGAGCCGATAATGTAACTCTCGACATTTTATCGTAGAGCCTTCGCGTCTCTTGTTGTTACCAATATCATCGCTAATCTTACGTCACCCGATTTACGATTTATCCTTTAATCCGATTTTCCTCCATTCACCAGGAAACCAAGAAAAGCTGCGATTCCAGATAGATATTCATGGTTTTCGGATTTTCATGATATTACGAGATTGCTGAAAATAATATTTTAAACAATGAATAACGTTCCTCATTATTCAATAATAATCGATTCGACATAATGTAGTATTGTACAAATTTAATCTTCACTGAAATAAGCGATAAGAGAACATGAATAAATTTAATTTACGTGTAAATGTAGAAATATAGGAATATATAAACCAAATTCTTCTATACCCGGATAATTAATATTCGACATTGGCAGATGAAAAAGTTTTAGTTTGTTGAATAAAAGATATCAAAAATTAACCCAGAGAATTCAGATAAAAGTTTGTTTAAAGTTACTTTGCGCGCCGGCGCGTGTAGATCACGTTAAACTTTTATTAGAGAGAGCCGCCAGTAGTAACGGACGAAACTGGTCAGCCTCGCCTGGACACGCTCCTTCGGTGCGCATTCTATCGACCCTGATGTGTCCGCTTCCTTACGCTGCGAAACAGGGCGTTTCGAGAAACAGTGACAATAACGGCGAAAGAGCATAATAACGTCGTAACTGAAATAAAAGCACACTGGCCGGAGATGAAATGAGCCGGCAGTAAAACTGCGGAATGTGCCGTGATGCATATAAGTCCTCATTTGTTTCAATTTGCGACGTTTGTTCTCGCTCGTCCGTCTCCCTTCCAACTATGCCTTTCAACAGCCTTTTCCCGGCGTAACCCTCCGTTGATTATTGTTACCCGACTGACGGAAAATGGCATCCCCGCGCATTATTGTTAGTCGGCTGCGAGGGCGGATTTTTGGCGCATAAATTCCAACGAGCGACCTCGCAGACAATACGCTTTTCTCGGATTGTAACAGAGGCTATGTTTGTCTTAATCATACGTAAGGAACGTTTTTTTTTTATGTTTATCTTTTTTTCCGGCTGCCTCGACTAGAAGCATAAACGGGCGAGAAGTTGTAAACTGCTAACACAGGGGCTACCTACGAAACTTACTTCCATTTCACGTCGCGAGATTTCTTAACTCTAATCCAAGATCTAGTTTCGTTTAAAAAATTTTATACTGCATATTGGTTAAACATAAGATTAAACTTTATAGTCGCCAATAATAATATTTCTTCTTTTTACGTGAAAATATATTTAGAGAATAAAGAAGTAAGTTTTTTATTAAAAAAAAAAAAAAACAATATATTGAAAATGCATTCGTGAGTCACGGTGAATCACATCGGGAAAACTTGGGTGTTAAATAAACGCGATCCCGCGGGTATTGCGATCGGATGATTCATGAATATCGGCTATCGTCTTCGCGGTGACCGCCATTGTGGAGCTTGATGCATCCATCCGCTCGCCTCTTTCCCCTTCCTTCCCCTCCCCGCCGGCTAACAACGTCCAACCTTTCCCGAGGATTTTATTTTGCCCCATTACCTCCATATCGGAACGAACCGGCGCTGACGTCATCGAGTTCCATCAAGTTGCCAATTTTGCACTTTTCTCGACCCTTCGTCAACCCTCCCTGGCATTGCATCTTCTACAGAGCTCCTCTCGCATTTGTTTTCTTAAAGTCTTGACATTGGACATTGTCCCTATCTTAAAATAAGTCTTGCTCAACTTTTTGCTTTTGTACTAATGACATTCAATTTAATCTTTGGTTAAATATATTATATATATTCTTATGCGATATTCTTTGAAATTTTGCGAGATTTTTGAGATGTTACTATTTTGAAGTTAATTTTATTTTATTTATGTTTTAATATATATATTATATATGATTACAGTGTATTATAGTAATTACATAGTTTAATAAAAAATAATTCTTGTTCGAACAAAAGAAAGATGATAATTTTCCATAGTTTTTTTTTTACGTTGCATACGATATGGATCAAATTGTATTATCATGTTACAATTTTGAGAAATTTGCGATTAGAGTGGCAGTTATAATACAATAAAATATATTAAAATGGCATTTGACATTTCATGCAACTTTAACCACAAATTACTCAAAATTGTGATGTGATTGATGTGATGCAATTTCGATAACAATTCCGTCCGGAATCGTATCCAGCGTAACAAAAATTCTCGGAAATTACTTTCTTTTTGTATCTTTTTTGTTGAGCTGTGCTATAATACATTAGAGCTACCGAAAATGTGATGTTACCGCCAATTTGGCGTGTACTTAATAAATCTATGACCTCCAGAAAATCAAGACTTAGGGTCGAGTGTGATAAAGCTCGTCTGTATGTTATTCGAAGATACATTGCATACTATAAGGCAACAACTTCCTCAGGTTTGTTTATGATATCTCATAGACGAGCTAAACAAGGATAGCGTTTGTTGTTTGGGAAGAAGCTTTACGCATTTTCACTGAGATAAATTGCGAGCGTTTCACCGAAAAGGACACAGCGCACGTGATGTAAGGGGAAATTTAATGGGTTACGTGTCAATTTATATATCGATTGCGAATAACTTTCCCCGATTTGGATTTTATTCTATTTTTATGCCTTTTTGTTTTACGCTGATATAAGATTATCGTTTTTTAGCAGATTCTGCCGATAAATGTAATATCAATCTTTCTTTATCGAAATTTTTACGAGAATTCTAAATGAACATTTATTATTAAAAATCTTAAGGAACTTCGGCGAAATAAGATTCAGTAGTGTAAAGAATCAGATAAGAAGATTTGACTGTTCCAGTTGATTCCACGCGGAGTCTATGAAAAATTGAGGCAAAAGTTTTAATATCGTAGAATTAAAAAGTTGCGACAAACTATAGTCTCGCATTGGATTTTTGTTAAAATAAAGTAGATCTGTAACTCTCTTTGACGCATAATTTGCGAAATAGCATATTAGCATTAAGATTGATATCATATCCGGGTAAGATTATTCTGGAACAATTTTTATAAGTATGCGACCATTAAGGTTCATATTGTTCTAAGAATATTTCCGCGCGAGGAGCATTAATCTCTACCGCCGAATCACCTTTGAATATTTTATCTTTAACGATCGACTCCGAGACTAAAACAAGACTTATTCGATATCCGCATTAAACAGCTTCGAGCGCTCGTTAAAATACGAATTTGAGATCGCCGGGCATCATGTTTTCTTCTAATTATCCTTTCCTAAGAGGGATTCCGCACAAAATCTTATTTGGGAAAAATCGAGCGAATAATTCTTAGCCGCATCGCAGAATCGCGAAGATGTTGAAAGACATATCGTACATGTTGCACGTGTGTATGACGTACTTTGATCAACTACTATTGCTGCTAACAATAAGTAAATATCGACTGATCGAAGAAATCATGCTTGAAAAAGAAAGAGCGCGACTTTTTCCATCACAGTGTATATTTTTTTCCGCTCGCGTCTGTATATGCATGTCCGTTTGTCATCATGGGTGCGCTCTGTACAAGGCTCACGAGATAAATGGCAAACGGTGGAGATATATTCGCGAAGAGCGAGGGCGGGGGTAAATGCGGATTTCGAGAGGGGAGTCTGCGAGGGGGCGAAACAGGACGGTGTCGCGTTAAGAAGAGGGTCCGTTTCAATTCAGATAGCGATGTCAGCGTAGGACGCGTCAGCTGGCAGGCTTTCGGGGCAACGGTCGCCCCCTTCAACCCCTCCCCACCCCCTCTCCTCACTCGAGCAATGCACGGCAAAAAGCGGGGACAGGGGTGAGGAGAGAGCTGAGGGCAACCTGGCGAGCAGATAACGCGGGTGAAATGTGCACGGGCATTATTTTCCCGGGTAAATGTGGCGTAATAGAAAAAAAGAACGGGAATCTCTGGGCGGGAGGGGATTGGGGTGGGAGGGAAGGGGAGGAAGAGAACGGCGTGGCGGTGCACGCTCCCGAGTTATCCGGACTTTATTTTGCGGGGGTAGAGGAGAAAGGGGGGGTCAAAGGGCGGGGAAGGGAAACTCGCGCGTCGGGCAATTCTACTTGATACCGTTGGACGGGAGCGAGTGCAATGATTGAAGACTCTCCGGTGCACAAGAATCAGGCAAGTTCGCAAATGTTAAGGGCGAGATTCCGATCAGTGGCGTTTCAATGAAATGGAAATGGATTGCGTTGTCCGACTAGCGTTGAATTCTAGCGAATGTTGCGAAAAATTGTATTTGCAAATATTTATTAATTTTGTTAAGAAAAAGAAAATTACCATAATATTATTTTAGATATTCTCTAGTGCATCACGAAACGTAGGCAAATATATGGTGGTTTGCAAACGCGCGAGCGATAAAAATTAATAAATGCTTGTGACGCATTTTGACAACAAGACGTAGACCTTTTATTTACGCCAAGAGATTCTTGTGGATACTTTTCTTTCATAATATCTTGGTGTTTATATTTTTTTGCGAAAAACTGGTAGCGAGGTTCAAAAAGAAAGACGAACGAGTAAAAAGTAACTAGGTGTCGTAAAGTAGAAGGATAGGAGATAGCGAACGTACACACAGGACGAATTTCTGAAATATTTTTGGCGAGAAAATTTCGGGAATTCGTTGCTGCAGGATGCCATGAATTCTTCTCAGAAATTTATGGATCCTCGACAAAGTCTCGGTCGGGCTTCGTGAGAGGCGAGATATAATTACGACGGGGTAAATGGGGATGGATAGCGCGGGCAGGGACAGGGGGGGGGGGGCAAAACGTAGGCGAGGTGAGGTGGTACAGGCGTTGCAAGAGGTAGTCTGGGGCTGTCCGTTAATGTCGACCACGAATTATGTACACGAGACTCGAAATAATGAGCGTAAATCGATAGCCAGGAAGGAATACGATATAAGTTTCTGCTGATTGCGCAACAATTATATTGGTTAATTATGCTCTAATGGTGAACCATTACTTGCAAACTTTTTATCGCACTCATCTCTTTCTCTCAACAAAGTGATGACAGAAAGAACAATTGAACGAGAGATAGAAACATTTTGATGGGGCGGGGAGGGACAGGGGGGGGGGGGCAAAACGTAGGCGAGGTGAGGTGGTACAGGCGTTGCAAGAGGTAGTCTGGGGCTGTCCGTTAATGTCGACCACGAATTATGTACACGAGACTCGAAATAATGAGCGTAAATCGATAGCCAGGAAGGAATACGATATAAGTTTCTGCTGATTGCGCAACAATTATATTGGTTAATTATGCTCTAATGGTGAACCATTACTTGCAAACTTTTTATCGCACTCATCTCTTTCTCTCAACAAAGTGATGACAGAAAGAACAATTGAACGAGAGATAGAAACATTTTTTTATAATTGATGGAAAGTGTCGTGTTAATTATATTGTATGAAAGGTTGAGGATACTTATTATAAAGGATACTTATTATGAAAGATACTCGTTATATTTTTATGGGAATAAAGAGAAATAAGGGTGAGAGAAAAGATTATAATACAAGTATTGAGTTTATGTATTATTTTGATATTTTTATATGACACTTGATATATTTTCAAAACATAATAAATATAATTATATGTGAACGCGTATAAATTACTAATAAAATTACAGTTAAAATACATTATAAATAATGTATATTAAAATAATGATATTAGTAATAATATATCACTTTTGTAGTGTATCAAATTAAAGAGCGCTTTATGATAAGGATATTAACAATGACAAAGGATTATCCATAATACATTACACATCATTATCGTGATCAAACAGGTGTTCTCAGCGATGTACTTTAAAACAACCTTATTAACCTTTGAACTTTTCTATAAAAATTTTCCTAACAAGACTTGGGTCAATCATTTAAAAAATTGGCAGATAATTATAAGAGAACACTATCGACAGCGGATATTAAAAAAAAAATATTGTTTATTATTTTAAAAAAAAATTTGACGTTCAACAATCAATCTAAATCTTAATACGCTTAATTTTTTGATATTTCCATTTTTTAAGTGATAGCAAGTGCTCCGACTAATATTAGTTACTCAAGCAGGCTTATAAGTTTTTATTACTTTCAGATACGGTTCTAAAAAAGCGCGTATAATAATTTCTAGTACAATGATACATTATTCCAGGAGCTGACATAACACCTATGCAACCTTTTCGCGAGAATGACATTATCACGTGGCGCGATTAAATTCCGTATATGATCTAAAAGCGCTGCACATTGCGTCGCGTCATCACGAGGGGCTTTATCGATTGCAAGTATAATGAATAGAGATTTACAGCAGGCGAGAAGCTTGTCACCTGCGATGGAATATAATGAATAATATTTATAAAATATTTTTACTATGATATCGCGCGCCTGAAAAATGCCTTCATTCCAGATTATTGATGTTGTTTAAGCGACGAGTTAAATATCTCATATCGTTTTGTATGATAGATAATATTTCATATACATATTTTTAGGTATTCGATAATTTTGAAGAATAACTATTTTTTCTCGAATGTCTTATTTTTCCACGACATCGCACATTAGTATTTTATTTATTTCATCCTCTAATTTAATATATGAAAAATTA
>NW_021848831.1:352819-353473 GCF_003651465.1 Formica exsecta | reverse complement strand
CCCTCCTGCCCTCCCCTTCCGCACTTGGTACACTTTTTGTCGTTCGTTTTCACTTTGCCAGCACTATGCCATTACGACCGCAGCCCCACGACCTATTGCACGCGATCGTCTTTTTTGTTTCGTTTATTTTCTTCCGTCTTTCCATTACTCATAGCCATCATGCCGCATTTTTCATTGTAAAATAACGCGAAGCGTGTAATTCATACGTGGACGTTTGATAGTAACTAACGAAACACAAAACTCTCTTGTCACAAAAATAGAAATCGACTTTCAAAGATAAATAATATTTAAAATAAATATATATATATATATATATATATATATATATATATATATATATTTCGAGACGCAGGAAAATTTATTTTAAATATTATTTATCTTTGAAAGTCGATTTCTATTTTTGTGACAAGAGAGTTTTGTGTTTCGTTAGTTACTATCAAACGTCCACGTATGAATTACACGCTTCGCGTTATTTTACAATGAAAAATGCGGCATGATGGCTATGAGTAATGGAAAGACGGAAGAAAATAAACGAAACAAAAAAGACGATCGCGTGCAATAGGTCGTGGGGCTGCGGTCGTAATGGCATAGTGCTGGCAAAGTGAAAACGAACGACAAAAAGTGTACCAAGTGCGGAAGGGGAGGGCAGGAGGG
>NW_021848831.1:345206-351978 GCF_003651465.1 Formica exsecta | reverse complement strand
CCAAGGGCGGAAGGGGAGGGGGGGAGGGGGGGGGGGGCGGAAGGTGGTCAGCTTAAGAAGGAACGTCGTGTTGCGTCGGCGGAACAAATCGTCACTAATACACCGTGATAAAAATGAACATTGGTCACACGTTGTTCGACGTACAATAATATTTTCTATATAGTAGTCTTAAGAGACAGCAATGTTAAAAATATCGCTATGATACGCGAAATGCGAATATCTTAAAAAACTGGGGTGGGGTCAGGTGAAATAATACAAACGTCGTTTTTCAGCTTGTGACAATACCATGCTTTGAAAATCGAATGTCGACCATTGGAGGTTCTACGCAAATAGCCGACCTGTGTAAAAAATATATCCCGTAACTGTTGTTAGAATTGTCTAAATATTTTCTAAAATATTTGCATGACCGACACCTGGCAGGTTTACGTTTTCGGCGTATAGAATAATTTTTTTAAATAAAAATATGATATATCAAATTTTTATATGGCGTAAACATTTTTTTCGCGATATGAAAAAATATCGTATAATGTCGAAGAAGTTAATGAGTTATAAATTCCATTATAAAAAGAATTTCTCCTATTTTAAGCGTGTCAAAGTTTTTCGCATATTGTCGGACGAAGTTGCAAATACAAATGGTATTTTGACAGTTCCTCAATTTTGCCTCGTTCGAATTTGATTGGCGTATTACATATTTCTTTTCATTGCTAATAAAATATAATTTTATGTATATGGTATTATAACTTGGCGATGTACATTAATACATTTATCCTATTTTTTGGTGCTCGTTTTGTGTGTATTCTTCTCTGCATATAGATTTTTTAATTTTCAATAATTCGCATTGCATGATGTTCTAAAAAATGTATATGATCTGTTAAGTACGATGTGTGACCAGAGAAAATTTGATTGATATCGCGTCAGCAAACGCGAGCGACATTTTGTATAAATATTTACGAACGCCGGATCAGATGAGCTAATGGCCGGTGGACCTTTTCCTATCTTGTCGTATTGCCATGCGATGTGACAATTGATGGACAAACTGTTTCCGAAATACGATAGCGCTTCCAAATTTTTCAGAGGCGTCAAATGGACAGGCTAATAGAAGAAAGTGCAGCGACACGTGGGTGGTAATTAAGGGTGATCGTTTGGAAGTGAGTCTAGGAGACAGGGGGAAGGGGGTGAATGGAACATATCGCTAAAATAGAACGCGTCAGGGAGGAAAATCAGTAACGTTCGGCGAGTTGACCGAGCGTTTGCAAGCAACAGAGGTAGCGTCAAAGGCCTGCCATGCGAGCGGGGATGGAAAAATTAAAAAAACGAATCAGCGAAAAAAAAAGAGAAATATATAAATCCACGGAAGCTGCCCAGGGAGAGCTCGAGGGGGTTATCGTGCACAAGGGAAAACGGCTCGGTACGCCAAATAGGGAGCGAGAAAGAAAGAGACAGGGGGAAAGCGATAGGAGGATGGGATGAACGGGAGACGAACGGGTTTTGGTGAACGAACGAGCGAGCGAGTGAGGAGGATACCTCTGATATTGCGTGTGAGTGCCCGCCATCCCGTAGGTGGACTAACATTTGCGTGAGTGTGCGTGCACGCGTACAAAAATTGCGTGTACGCATAGCGGTCGCGCCCCGGGGGAAACCTGTTTGAGTCGGTTCGCAAATTGAAACCGTGTCGGCGCGCCCGGGAGCTCTCATCGAACGTATTAATTCGACCGAAAAAATCGGAAGGGGGAAGGGAGTTGATTGTGGGGGGAGGGAAGGGAGAGAGCCGACTAGGGCGCGGGAGTTACGTCCCTTCTGGCGGTCACCGGTGAGAATCTCTCGAGCGATCGCTATGCATCACCGGTTTGTTTTATATAGCTCTCGCTTTAGGAGAAAGGGAGAGGGGAAGAGGATTATTCTGCCGTTTCGGTATACAGAATTTTTCTTTCTTCCTATCATTATTTGGAAATTCGATCGATTTTTCATTGGAACGTAGAAGCGAAAAAATGCTGCATTATAATAAAATAATTAGTGTCTCAATTTTATTAATCCGAATTGTGCTTTAATCTTGTTTACGTTCAAGATTTATTGTAGTTCTTCTTATCGTAAATGATATATTTGAAAAATATCAACATATAGGGAAAGATGTACGGCAGTAAATTTTATATTAAATTTTGCTGAATTAAAGAAAAATGTATCCATTTTTCTGTGCAAAAATATCACGAAAATTGTTCCTCTCCTACAAAATACTCGCTCGAAAATTCTCTTTTTGTCCTGGGAACACTTTCCTGGGAAAATTTCCCAATGGCGCATTCCCACATCGGTGGATAAACCGAGCACGGTTATTGCGTGATAACACGAGTTTCGCTCGCGATCGCTCGAATTTTCCGCGGGGATCGAGGTTCGTCGAAGCTCCCTCCTCACTCGGGGGAAAAAAAGAAAGGAAAAAAAAAACAGTCGGGTAACTTCGGTTTTATTAAAGAGCGGGAACTTTGGACTTGCGCGAGTAGAGAAAACGATGTAATATGTCAACGGCATGGATAATGAAGCCGGAGAAATAACGTCCACTTCTGCTTCCGCGGCGAGTTGTCGAGTGCGGAGGGAGGGAGGGAGGGAGAAAAAAACGGAGAAACTTCCGTCCGCTTTTATCCGCTTCGCATAATAATTCCCCAGAAATGAGTTTCGTGTTACTCGCAGCTTCATTGATTACATTAATTTTTGTGAAAGTTAGATATTAAGGAACGCGAAGGGAACTGTACATGCCGAATGAATTCCATCGGTTTTCGCGAGATAATAACTGTAATATAGTACGAATGGATTCCAATACGTATAAAATTCGCACTTATATATCTTGAAACTCCTAGATAGCGGAATATGTAAATTTGAAGAAAAGTAATTGTCTGACACAGTACATACTTTATCATATGCCTTTCAGCTTATCTCAATAATTATCAATAAAATTCATATAAGTAGTTTATTAAGCTTGTTAGTCATCCTATCTGGTAATTTACAGAGATACAAAAGAAAAGGTGAACGAAATTCTATTGCGAGGAGCGTATCCTTTCGGTCATCCCTTATAAAAGAGATCGTAGGGAGGGCAATGACATCGCGGAGGGGCGACGTATCGTACGCATTCAGATAAAACGAGCATGTCCATCAGTGGCAGCCAACCGGCGAGCGATATCTCGCCACCCGGTATCGTCTATCGGCTCGGTATTATCTCGCTCGCGCAAATGGCGCGAACATCCGCGAGGCTCCTTCCTAACTTATCGTAGTAGGAAGTGGCTCACTCATCCTCCTTACCGACGAGTTTGCCCTCTTCCTCTTACTCGAGCGGTCTCTTCATCCCCGTCAACCCCGCCGCCGTTCCTTCGACGTTCCTTCCATGGTGCGAAGTAAAAGACTCTCTCTAGAATCCGAGAGACTACCTTCATTTTGCAAAATAGGTAGGTTAAATCTCGCGAACGGAAAGGATATCGTTTTTTCTTGTCTCGAGAAAGCCGAAGTCTACTTCAAAGATCGGAGACTTTATTCGGCGTTGAGTGCTATTGAATTGGTGTATCCTCTGAAAGATGTGAGAGACGTATAGTTTCTACGAATTATCAAAGGTATTTCCAATCGCGGAATTTATAATAAGCTTTGAACTTGATTTTTTATCTCTCTCTTTTTAAATTTTTAATTTTGACGATGCGAGTATCTCTGTTATGTTGTAAAAACATTACTTTGAAGTAAAATAAATATAAATGACTGCAAAGGGGCTGAAGTCGCGGTTCTTGTAAGTAGAAATAGTCAAGCCGGGTCAGACCGAGTTGATTTCTCAATATATAATATCATATATTCTACTTGAACAAATCAAACGCACATACTCTTACGTGTCATAATATCGTGATGCTTACGGATGGATCAATATCGCCTGTTATCAATTTCGAAACGAAGTTTCATTTATCGCATATCAACTTTTGTATTCTCGTCTTGCTCCGTAATTCCGACTGTCGTGTTCGCTGCCAGCTGATTCTTCTTTCGCTTCTCGCAGCTCTAAGGATCTTTTTCGCGGCCTCTCAATACCTTCTGCCTTCAGCTTGTCGCGGATCATCCGGCTTATCGCGATTCGAGAGTTATCGAAATCCCAACAAAGACGTAAACGTTTGAGCTATTACTTTAGTTTAATATAAAATAAAAATTCTTTTATCTTTCGCATATTAATTATTAATTATCATTATCAACTCCTGAAAAGGAGAAGGAGTGAATTATGTCAAATATATTTGAGGAATATATGTTTGCGCTATTTTATAAGACGATAATAAAGATTTAAATTGCAATAATATGATTCCAATGATGACGTCGCGAAAGTGCGTTCACGTGGCATTTTAACGGAAAAACACATTTCGTGCAGGATATTTCGATAAATCGAGTTTACGCTTGACGCTTATTACACGGGACCCTTTATCGTACGGTTTGCATTATCGCGGGATGTGAATTACGCTGACGCGCATTGTACGCGCATGTTCCCCAGTGTGTATATGCACGCGCATAGCTTGTAGGGGGTCGATGTCGACGACGGAATAAAAGGAGAGGGGGCGAAGGGAACGCGTACGATAAAAGTTCACTTTGAGCGTGAATCCGCGGGGAGCAACAAGTATAGGGAAGAGAAAAAAAAAAGAAAAAAACTACCACGAAAAGAGTTGCCACACGCGGGCGCGAGTGAAGTTTTAGGAAAATGCATCGGGAATGCGTGCCCCGGAAGAGAAAAAAAAAGAGAGAGAGAGAGAGAGAGAGAGAGAGAGAGGAGAGCGCGAGGAAAGTGGGCGAGAAATCAAAATGGATGGGTAGGTGGGTGAATAAGGGAAAGCGAGGCTCGTTGCAAAAGCGTAAAGGAGATTCAGAATACGTCGTGTAACAGCTATTTTCCAGGAGAAACCGTGCAAAGTTTGGCACAGAGGCTCCCTTATTCCGCGCGGTAGGCGAGAGTTTTTCACCAAAGTGAGACCTACTTTCTTCCACTCCCGTATGCACTTACTTAGCCAGAAAAGTTTATCGGCACGTAAGGGAAACGACGAGGATAAAAATTTATCGTGTTTATCGTCGCGTATTATCAGTATAGAATTTTCTTTTTGCATAACACACATTCTGCTTCGACAAATTCGCGCTTACTATTATAAACTTATTACGGTTCGAGATGATCGTTTACAGTTAGTGCTTATATTGCGCGTATCGCAGGCGGATGGAATGAAAAAATGGCCGGGCACACAGTGATGTTAAAATAAAATATCGCAAATAGGTAGACGAGCACACATTGCACTCTCGAGGTGAAATTCGATCTTGTCGAATCGAGAGCGTTTCCAGCGATACGGAGCGACTCTAAAACCATCGAATAATCCGATTAAAGCGTTTCCGAGGAGCATGCATATACGTGCGTTCAGGATGCTCTCTTTTCATCACGTTCCTTTTTCTTGTTTCTTTTGTCGTTTCTCTGTTTTATTCTTCCGTTCGCCGCTCTCTCGCTCTGTCCATCATTTATGGGTGGTCTCTTTCTATTTTACCGGTGCTCTCACTTACGCGCGCCATCCTTGCAAATAGTCGTCAGTGAGGTGAGACCCCGAGGTTTAGCATCCAAATGGTGGCAATTTGCAGCAGGTGATAAAGGTGATAAAGGTGACACAGTGGTTGCACAAGCCTGGTACCAAACTCCCCCTTTTCCCTCTACTAGCCATGCTCTACCACCACCACCCGCCGACCACCCTCTGAGGTGTTAAGCCCCTAAATAGCTATCCCTTCGCCGGGTCGAGCTACCACATCAGAGTCGATTAGCTACACCGAGTTGATAGTAACGGCTACGCATCACTCGCGTGGTCGAGATAGTAACCGATGATCGGAACATTAGCCTTAATTATCTCAATAATTACAAAAAGATTAATTATTTCGCGATATATATAAAAAAATAATCGTCTATGACGTTTAACTCTTGCGAGACTGTTTTCAGATTTTTAATTAGCTGAATGGCATTTCATAAAAATTGAATTCATAAAATGAAATTAGACATGAAGATGATCAAATATATGTATGTATGCATCTTTCACCAATATTTAATTAAATCAAAGGACTTGCAGTCAATTTATGTAAATCATCTAGCTTTAGAAATTTATTTCATCTTTTCTCAATGAAAATCTTTAGATGATTATTTAACCAAATCTCAAGTTTATATATCTGAACATTAAAAAAGGATAAAGACAGTATATGTGTGCATATAATTTAAATGATATTGTTTTTAAATAAGTTTGCAAATCAGCCGTGAATAAGCCATATGTTGAGAAGGAGGTTATTTTGTCGGATGGTTATATTACTTTAACATATTTTTTGGGGGAAAAAATATTTTTAATATAACTTAATGATTTATATATTATATATATATATATATAAAGTTTGTTAACGAATTAGTAAGACATGTCAAAAACTCTCTCATTTCGTCAATTAATATGGCTGTAAATCTTGATCAATTGTCTCGCTGAAAATGTAGAGCAAAAGCTAATAACATTTGATATAATATTGTACGTAAAAAAATATTTTTAAAAAATATAGAAAATAGAATTTTCGATTATTATTTCGGAATTTGTTGGAAAAAAAATTCAGTGTAAAAATAGTATTTTATTAATGTGTCGAAAAAATGCACATATGATTTCTTTATGACATCTTAATTCAATAAAATTGCAATCAAAAAGAATAGAAACCTTAAATTTCACGTTTTACGCCATGAAATTGAAATCTAATATAACTCTTCATGTATTCTACATAT
>NW_021848831.1:342144-345086 GCF_003651465.1 Formica exsecta | reverse complement strand
TATATATATAGTATTTATAATATTAATTTACACAGGGGCGACTAAAAGTGAGACATAATTATTGATTTATTAAAGTGGTCAGTGCAGTTGCTCGTTTCGAGCGCAACATAAAGTCTTCCTCGTAGATCGATGCACAAGGGTGAATACAGGAACAACGTGTGTATGTGCGGACGTGAGTGTGCGTCTGGTAAAGCATGGAAGCGAACGAGAGGTAGCATCGGCTAAGGTCGCTCTGTATCGGAAAACAATTCGAATGTTCGCACCTGCGGGCCGGCACGTGCGAATTAGGCTAACCCTCCCCTTTCCCCTTTCCTCTTTCTCTTCTCCCTCGTCGCTTCTCCGCGTGCATCTTCGACTATTCTCCGCTCTCGTTCACACCGATGCGCAATAACGTACAAGCCCAATATCCGGGGGTTTACCTGGCTAATTAAGGGGCAAGTCTAATGACCTCTGTACCATGTGCGCGTCCATAATCACCCTCTTAACTGATAATCAAGCCTGGCTTCCGAGTCGGGCGGACTGAATTCTGGAAAGATGAGATTCGCACCTAAGGTCGCACAGCTTCGGTAAACATTATCAGCAGCGAGATGTTCTCGCTTATCATTCGGACACACGCTGGCCCGAGGCTGCAGCGAGATTGGGGCCAGTCTAAGTTCAAGCTGGACCACAGGCTAATCTGAATATAAATGTTCCATATATAGATGGAACCGAAAACGCTCTGAATTTTAAAAGAAATTTGAGATAATGTTTGCAAATAATCACACACACACGCAAATGTTATTTGTTAAATTCTACCAATAATTGATAATGATTAATCTGAATGTTTTTGAACCGTTTAAAAAAATGTGAGATAGAACGCTCTTATCCTTTACCGTTGATCTTGGTATCTGGACGATCAATTTTCTTTTTTGTACGATATTCAATTTACAATCTAATTGTAGCGTAATCATTTTTATCGCGAGTTTTAGCAAGAGGTGTATATTAGAATCCAAAAAAAATATAGTTTACTGTTGCCAAGAAAGCATGAAATCTCTCGTATAATAATGCTTAATAAACAACATGCAGCAAGTGAAATACATTGCGCGCGAAAGAACGCTAATTATGAAATTAATTTCCCGTTCCGCATTGTTTCTAATATATTGCCTTAATCAAACTTGGCTAATGATCAAAGGAATTTAAATTAGTATCTAGTATTATTAACGCGGGAACCGAAGAGAAGCGTGCTGCGGTGGAAGATATATATATATATATGTAGAGGTGCAGATTGCATTTTCAGAAGCATCTCGACGTTGCGAATTTCACGAACGAATCTCCGTCATCTTAGAGAGACGAGACCCAGTTAAAGAGCAGGTTATGAAGGTAAGCACCATCAGATAATGTATCGACCTGCCTATGCATAATAAATGTGTTTCGAATCTAATTATCAAAACTTCATGTTACTACACAGAATATAAATCTAAAGTTCAAAAAATAATATTTTATTAGAAACAAGAATGTGTGTGTGCGTGTTCATATTTCTCTATTTGTCTCTTTTTTATATATATTATATTTTAGACATTATTTATGTTTTGATTCTCTGTTTTAACGAGAAAAATAGCGATCGCAAAAGTTTCGCAAAAATATTGGGAGAGGCTTTTGACAAACGTTAAAATTTATAAACAAATACTCGTACCTGTATTATTTCTTGCATTTTAGCACCGTGAATAGGAGAGCAATTTTATGTCATCGATATTCCACAGGTTAACATGCTTACGTAAATAGGTATCGGTATTGAAACTCACGTGCGGATTTCCGTGCTTACACCGTGAATTTGTAAGTTGCACCAGCGAGGAGGGGGGGGGGGTGAGAATCGAGTGCGGTGAATTTTATCTCCTCTCGGTCGGAAGCGCGTCGGAGCGGAGTGGCGCTGCGCAGAGAGTGCACGTCGCTTCCTGCCGCGTGAAATGAAAGCGGAATACGAAACGCCGAGCATGCCGTTACGAAATTATATAGGGGATGGCGATACCGGGGGAGTTGTGCGGTGCAGGGAAGAGGAGGGGAGAGGGAGTGCACGATGTCGATGCAAACGCGCTTTTCGTACGGGCGGCCTCCTGGGATTCGAAGTACGCGAGGCATCCAGGTCCGCCCTCGGGCAGGCTCCCGGAAGTGCGAAATGTTTTTGAGAGCCGGGATAAGGCTGGGAGAGCTCTCGCTGAAAGCGCTATCGTGCCAAATAAAATTCGCCCAGTACGTAGACGACGCGAGAATGTAAATCGTAGCCATGTGTGCAATACCGCCGTAACGAATCGACACACTGCGAGCTCAAGCAGCGATATAGAATGTTACAATAAATTAAAATCTGGATGTCTACTCCCTGAAAGAACATAGACCTAGAATTCTCAGGGATTTCTTTTGTACCTGGAAAAATCAGAGAATTCTCGTGGAATTTTATTGGAAAGTTTTTTAAAAATTTCTCTCTTCGATTACTTTGCTTTTATATTGTAAACAATCGGCAAGTCAAGTGAGAATTATGTGTTTAAAATATATTATAAATATATATCTGTCTCTGTTTATATATATTCAATGTCTTAATAAAATATTGAGTATGCATGTGAAAAATATTTATCTTACGAAAATTATTTAATTCGTTTTTTGTCAGTACATTTGCAAATCTAGCACTTGAAACTTGAGTGGTTTTGTGTTCTTTCTTTGTATAAGTAAAAAGCATTAGAAAATGCATATAATAACAAATCTTATTTTAAAAAGTTGCATCAAACAATCTTTAAAATATTCTCTTTACCTGAAATTTTGAATAAAAATATCCCTGAAAAATCAGAGAATTTTCAGAGAATTTTTTAACAAGATTTGAGTAGACACTCTATAAAGTAAAATGTATCTACATCTAATAGATATATATGTATATATATTAAATGCGCGTTTATAAAGGCTAGATAATCGGAAGA
>NW_021848831.1:288804-342125 GCF_003651465.1 Formica exsecta | reverse complement strand
GGAAGAGAAGATGTAAAATAACATTTTTATTATCAAGGAAAATAAATTGTTTTTGTAAGCACATTATTTATATAACGGAACTACTTATGAATTCATTTACACAAATATTGTCGGGTTGCTACATTTTACATTTTTACATTGAATACGTTCACTGCGCGTTGCCATATGTTAATTTACTGAAAACTATAAAAAATGCAAGATTATATGTCTCGAGATGAGAAAAAGGAGTCACGGCAAAGTTCCTCGAAGACACCTTAAGTAATAAGACATCTGACATTTAAAACGAGACTTTAAATAATGCACAGCTATGCTCGTTTTTAAACGAGCACTTTAAATAATAAGCATAAAATATTATTGCAAAAAAGCTTGCTATTTCTATCTTTAGAAAAGTTGTAAGTAACAAGAATTGTAAGTTACTCGAATTGTATGAGAATTGATGAATTCCAGGTGCAAAGTGATATGTTCTCTTTAAAATTGTGAACAAATTTGATGTTTTAAAATGTGAGATTTCTCAGTTAGTTTATTGCGAACTTTTTTATTAATATTACAACATCTAGATTATTAAGCAAAAATTTATTAGATCAGAAGGAAAGAAAATTTATCATACATCATATATTTTTATGATAATTTGCAAACATAATATTTTTTTAAATTTACAGCCGGAAATAAGCAAGGTCCTTTATTGTCTCACGTGTGAAGAAATATTATTTCTCTGTACATAGATAATACATTTTCGAATGTCATTTATTTAGAGACATTTATTTGATACAACATTGTTTTTCAAACAAGGGAAGACTTGTCGCGCACGACAGGAAACAGAAAAAAAAACAAATCCGAGATCGTTATTGTATATTTTTACGCGTCAAATAATCCAGCGGTTGAAAAAAACTAGTTTACAAAAATTGCTCGCGCACATACATGCGCGTGCGCTTTGTATTCTTTGCAATAAAAAAATGTCTTTTTTTCGGTGCGCTTGTACGTGGTTATAGCAAAATAAAATAAAATAAAATAAAACTGTAGACTTTTTCAATTTGCAAAAATGTGAACAATATACATGTACTTAAGTACTAACAGATTATATCTTTATTGGTAGAAAGATAGAAATATTTAATATTTAATGGAAATATTTAAATCTTTTCCAGAGACGGAAGAAGAGGGAGATCAAAAATATTTAATATTTGAGAGAGATGAAGATACATTTTATAAATAAAAATAATTATGGAGCCGTGATTTTGTGCTTCGCAGATTGCGCTGATATTTCCCAAAAGAAAGATCTTGAGTAATCCATCCATCATGTAAGATCCTTTGAATGATCGGTTTGACTTCTCTATTTTTGTAGAATCGGTATTTTTAGCGAATTATGGCATGGTGCATCAAAAAGCCATCAGGGGCCTCAAGTTTTTGCGTTCGATCCGTTTGATCCGAAGCAGCGGCGCAACGTCACTTCGCGCACTCGGTCCCCCTCCCTCTCCTTCCGTTCAAATATTTATCTCGCTTCTATCGTCAAAGTAATATCAGATAATTACAGGAAATTCGAGCGAACTTTGGCAAGCGATTGACTATTGGCCTCGCGCTCCGATGCAATCGAATCGATCAAATGACTCCATGCTTTGTATCCGAATATCTCTCTCAATTCTTTGATTTCTCGTCTAATGGTGATTAGTTGATACGATGTTTGCGAATATATCTTTTTATCGAGGTAATCTTTTATATAGAATATACTTACATGTTTGTAGCTTACAGACTGTCTCGAAACATCATATCAGTTCATTAAATCATCAATTAACTTGCGCTACTCTCGCACGGAGTAACTAGTATCACATACCAAGCTACAGAGATAACGCGATCTCAGAAGAGCCATTCATAAACTTTGCTCTTCGCACTTGCAACTATGATTATTATTTCCGCGTTATTGCTGGCGCAATTATTTTCGCGGCTTAGCCGAGCTGAAGCTAACGCCGTGTAAATAATTACTCGGCAATTACGGCGTAATTAAGGGAAATTAATAAAGCGCTTGAAGATGCGCAATTCTTCTTGTTGCTGTGCGCGTTACGCTCTAACCGAGCAAGCAAATTAAATATATGTGTAGAGACAGTTTCCAACATTAGGTTCGTGTTTAAGGATTAATAGAATGTTTAATGCGCGTAGAATTTTGTCGAGAAGTAACCGTCCCGATTTCATCATCATAAGAAATGAAATGTTAATAAATGCGCGTATATAATTCAAAAAATGCGGAAATATTTTTACACGTGAATACACACAAAAGCGTGAACGCGCGGTGTAAATGTTAAATAATGCGCTATATCATTAATAAGAAAGAAAATATGATACTTTGAAAAAAGTCTGCCAGGCTTGAAATGAACGGTCACCGAAGGCGAATAGTAACAAAAATATAAAGTGGGACTCGCAAAAATTCTCCCTGAAAGTTTATATGATCTCATATAAACCGGATCGCTGGCATACGGCTATTGCCCTGTAATCAAAAAATGCAGTTACGATCTTTATCGCGTGTCATTCTCGTAGCACTACGTGCATACGATAGCGTTGGCGCGTCGTTAAAACCGCACCGTGGTGAGTTACGAAATTCGGCCGATTTATGGTCTGCCAAAAAAAAAGCAAAAAGAAAGAAACAGTTTTCGAATTTTGGGCATAGGCGGATAGTGAAACCGTAATGTTCAATTACTCGTAGTAGATCAACCAATGTCATTGTGTCATCGTTGGATTAATAATTCAATTATTCTAATTAAATATATATTATATTATTGTGTTGAATTTGTATATATAAAAGCGTGTTTATAGATGAATTAAGGTAGATGGAGAAAGAAATTGAAAAATATTAGTTTTGAGGAATATATGTGTATAAGTAAAACTTTGTACACACATATGTATTTATCAAGATTAATTAATGTCAAAAATGACACGTGTAAATTTAGATAATATGACTTGGATTGAAATTAGAGAAACGCTGAATGTTAATTTTACTGTGAACGTTTTTATCTACAAATGCTTTTTATACTCTCCTTATAACTAATATATTTGCAGTTTTATTATACAACAAACATTTTATATATTATTAATTTAAAATAGAATTATTAATTATAAAACAGAAATAATTATGAAACAGATATGTTACTTTTATTTTAATCAGTTCAAGCGATTTGCTATGCAGATTGCAAAATGCGCGCGTGCGCATACACACATACATATATGCCGTGCATCACGTGTGTATACACATTATACTTTTATATTTTTTCATGAAACATGAAAAGAACCAAGAGATATTTTTGGAAATATTTGTCACATATTTTATACAAAATCAAATAAATAAATTATTCCGCGTCAAAAGAAAACGCGTTAATAAAAAAATAATTTTGTATTAATATTATGAAATAGTAATAATAATTGGACTGGATTTTATTTAAAATTTAGTTAAAAGAATATTTCGACGCATATATGCGGAATGAGCTCGAAAATTTTATAAAGTTGTCATCTTACACGTCAACTGAAATTCAACGCTAAGTTTTGTCAGAAACTAGGAGTTCAGAACTACGTACGGAGTTTGACATGTGAGTCCTCTGAGCAGGTGTAACCGTACTTTAGTCTCCACGTTTCACTTAGAGAGAAGATCACCTTGTCTGTTGTCCTTTGAAGGATGCCTTGAATAAACGCACCAGCTGTCTGGAAAATAAGACATAATTCAATTGAATGTAACGTTACATAAATTATATAATTCTATGCTATTTCTCTTTTTTGTTCTTAAATATATTTACAATATTATTTATCATACATTTTTATTATAATATTATTGTATTATTTAAACATATAGATTAGTATATATATCTCTCCAAAAACAATGAGCTTCTCTTCGATATTTAGAAATTAGAATATCCTCAAAGTAAATCGACACTTTTTTTCTCACACTCCTTTCGCGTTCAAGAACAACATTCAAATTACTTAGTTGGCATCGTTGCACAAAAGTCTGTGAAGAGCAGAAATCCTTTTAGGAGGATGCAGGCTCGCCAGCCATTAGGATCAAAATAGATAATTCGAAAGTGAAAGAAAAGGAAAGAGAGGCAGAGAGTGAGAGAGAAAGAGAGAGATATATGGAGAAGATGAAAAGGAGAGATAAATGGGAAATAAGAGGAAGAGACGGAGAGAGAGAGAGTGGGGGGGGGAGAGGGAGAGAGAGAGAGAGAGAGAGAGAGAGAGAGAGATCTCATATAATGCTATCGTCGAATGTTCTTTGTGTCGAAGTTCGACGAGCGATGGGGGGAATATGGAGAGAAAAGGGCTGGCAAAGGGCCCCGGTCCTTTTCGGCGTATAACTGGGCTAGGTATTTGAATGCAAATCCAATCGCGCTCCGGTGAATTTTGCAACGTGATCCTCCGCCGAAGCCGGGGGGCTGTCTTTAATTCATGAACGATTCGCACGCTAAAGGCATCGAGACCGGTCAAAGTCTTTCGACAAATTAAGCTGGTCCATATTAAGCCGTGGAATATTGGAAGAAAATTCGATATTGCGCGGAAAATAATGCACGAATATTGTATAGATACATACAATATACATGCAGTGTTAAGAGGAGAATCTTTTATGGAAACACACGTATTGAGTTAACGTCCACAATCTTGAAACATTCTCTGAGAGATCACAAGTGCCAATAGAATATTTTTCACTTATTGTATAAAATAATTGTATATTTATGTGACAATATATATAATTTTTTATTGAATTTTTCAATTTTGCATAGTCTATATCTTATTTAAAATAATTTAGTCTTTTAAATGTGTATATATGTATAACGCATATACAAGATATTCAACAATATTTATAAAATTATTTTACCTTTTTTTGGCGTGACGCATATTAAAAATAATCCAAGTAACACGATAGCATTGATTAAAATGCAATAAAGCTCAAAACATTTTGCATTGAAATAATGAACGGATTGCGTATTATTCCTTTGTAGCGATGCAACAATCTGTGTTTAGTCAAAGTTGCGAATGGTCAAAGGGCTTAATCCGCACTTGTCAGCGGTGCTTCCGGTTTCCGCATTAGCGAATTTCGAGCAATGTGCAATCGATGAATGCGACACTATTGCTGCATATGTGATTGCAGGGATTCGTACGTTAAAATGATTCTGACAATAATTTTGTTACCACGATATTTTATAATTTTTTTAAGAACAATAATACGCTACATTGCAGTGTCTCATTATAATAACAATCTCATAAATGATACCAATAATTATTTTTGCACTGAATTTTTGTACTGGTTATCGCATTATCAAAGGTACATGATTTGCATATTAATTCTGACCACAAGCTTTCATATCGTATAAATCTGAAATGTATGTAGCAATATTTGTTTGCTTAACAATGAGATTTAATTGAATTGAAATTACAAATACTAAAAATTTTCCGCTGTCATTGCATTACTTCTGTTGAATTGTATCCGATTGGTGCAATTGCGCGGAAGCCATTCAGATAGCAGAGAGCATAAGGATTAAACCAAAATCAGTAATGTACGATACGGTAACCCGTTAAAATATTCACGCGATATTATTTCGAAAGAGCGCAGAAGCGAAATGTGTATCGCGCGTTACCGCCGATGACTGGCGGCGATATATTCATGAGCTCGTAATTTTGTTCACTCAGATTGCTCGAACGACAGTCTATACAGCGGGACAGATGCGCATCGAACGGACAAGCGTAAATTTTTCGCGCATGTAGCATCGCACTGGATACGATACGAGAAATCTAATCACACTATCGATATATATGTGCAACGTCGAAGAAAGTTCTATTATATACAAATAAAAAATACATAGAAAATTAAAATTACTATTACTCGTATTGTTTTTCATACAAAATGTTAATTTAAAAATTGCTTGAATTTATTTTTATAGAATGTTTGCTTTTAAATATTGTCTTTTTGATAAATCGATAAATTCTCTCGAGTCGAAAGTATTAAACGAAAACTTGGGCTTTGATTTTCTTCTTGCGCTCTAAATAACTAATTAATCTCAATGACTTGGAGATATTCTCGAAAAAGAAAATTTGAAGGAAGGGGAAAACTGTGAACTTCAAAGATACTAGGAAAATGTATAGGTGCAAATGGGAAAATCTGCATAAATGCAATTTCCGTCGATTTAGTGCTCTTCTTTGAAGGCACAAAGTCATTTAGCATTGAGAAAGGTATCAAATACATAGGTTACTAAACTTGACGGGATTCGATTGGAACCATTCCATAGCCGGTCAGGCTTGGATAGTACGAGAACGAAAAAGCATCGATATCTCCATTTGATATATCTTGCGATGCTACTTGCGAGGAAGCGAATTGTGTTTCAATTTTGTTTTGAAAGCTCTACAGTTTATTTTGAAAATTGTTAACAAAACACAGAACAATTTTTCTCAGGATCGCCCCGGGTTCTCTTTTAGATTCTCAATTTTATGTTTTTCGAAACAAGAATTATGTGCGAATCTCTCTTTTTTTTTTTCATGAAAAATCTTTCAACCTGGTGATATCGCGATATTTATCGCCTACGCGATATAACTTATAACTACATCGAAAAATATCCCTCGACCGATGATAGGAAAATGTCGATCACTCGCGAGAACGATGATAAAACGGTACGGCGGATCTCCTTCGTGCCGTATATAAGATTCCAGCGCGCTACTTCCGGCGCAATGCTTTTTCGCAAATCCGTGGCTGTCCATCGCTCGGAACGAAATCACACGGTTCAATTTCACGGGCCAGGGCTCTTCACGCACGTGAAATTTCCGAGCGACGTCAGTACGGTCTGAATTTTTAGAGGCCACCGTTACGTGCTATAAAAATGTAACGCGAAAATATTAAGCGCATAATATCTGCAAAAATATTCGAAGATTTATCCTGAAACAATTTTCTTCCGCAAACATGTTAATTTTATATCTAGGATCTTTATAAATATACGTATTTCCATTTAACGGTAAAAAAAAAAAAAAAAAAAAAAATTGGTCGGGAAACAACATACATTTTCAAGTTTAGCAATCATTGTCTCTCGTGAAATTCCCTTTTCAAAGCAATCGATTCGATTAATATTTCTTTGTGCGTGAAATTGAATAAATTCATTTCACTTTTGCATCCCGTCACCGCCGAGGTCCAACGAGACGCTCTTATCGCGATATGAATCGCAAAGGTGCCGAATACGTTTACACCCTATGCCACATCACGCTTTTCCCCTTTTTCGCGCGCTGTCAACCGAGATCGACGAGTTTTTCCTCGGGGAAAGATCACAATTTGCAACCGGGCGAACCTTTCAAACCGATTGACAACTGCTCCCTGTCGTAAACGCGACGCAGCGAATCGGAGAATCGACGGAATCGTAATGAACGACTCACGCGCAATGCCGTCAATCCCCCCCCCCTTGTCTCCCTTCCCAAACACCCTCGGCCATTTCCGTGGTGCCCTTCCCGTTCCCTCCGTCGTCCGCCGATCAAGGGGTAGATTGTCGCGTTGAGGAATTCACGATCACCCGGAACATTTTCATCGGATTCGGGCGTGCCTCGCTCTCCTGTTTTTCTTTTTCTCCTTCTTTTTTTCCGTTCACCTTTTCGCGGGGGAGTTTGTCCTCAAATCGATAGAGACCTCTCCTCTCCGCGTTCTCTTCTTCCCCGTTTTCTCTTCTTCTTCTGCTTCTTCTTTTTATTCGTACATTGGCAAGCGAACTTGAAGGAGGGGTCTCGCGCGACTGAAAGCGTCGAATTTAGGCCGGTAACCGATGTAACAAGGTAAACAAATGGAAAACCTGACCAGCTGCCTGGCTGGCTGTTTGCCTGACTACATTGCAGTATTGAATCGGGTATATCGTATTATAACACGTTTTTATATCTAGACTGGGGAATATGGAGAGCGTGCTCTCTCTCCCGAACAGCTGAAAAAAGACAGCTCGCGCATATCCTCCAACTGCAGTCGTTTATTCAATCTCCTGAAATGTTATAACAATGAAAATGAATAATTTTGTTCAGACTGAAAAATCAACGAGGGAATATTAAAGATATGAAAACATATGAGTGACCACTGGAAATATCCGCTTGCAATCACAGCTATAAGATATTTTCTCTCACCGTTAGAATTTTCCTCTCTCTCTCTCTCTCTCTCTCTGTCTTTCTCTCTCTCCCTCTCTCTCTCTAGGTGTAAATTAATTTATTGATAAAACAGAGTTTGTTTGTTTGCTAACGAGAAAGAAAACAACAACTTAGACAGGCGTTTACCAAAAGCGAATTGATTTCAGCCAAGAGGCTCTCTTCCGCTTTTCAAGAACATCGAGGAAAATTTAATTTCATCCTCTTAACCGACTAAGAAGATAGAAGCGAATCAATGAATGACAGACAAGCCTCTTTTATTCTCTAATAAAAGTTTTGCATTTATGTTAAAAAACATTTTTGATCTTTTCATTTAAAGCTTTAATATATGTATTTTAAAAATTACTATTTGTAAAATGAAATTATACATTGACTCTCAGAAACGGAGAATATATTATGAATTGTATTAGTAACAAGGCCGCGCACGAAAAATTCAATGCAAAATCCATCTGAATAGCCGGCTGAATAGTTGAAACTCTCAAGCATAATTGAAAAATATTTTAATGACCGACTCGTAAAATGCTTTCACATTGGATAACCGCTATTTTAGCAAAAATCCGCCTCATTTGATCAACTTGTGCGAACAAAGTTCAGCGCGGAATTTTATTACTATTTGGCCGCACCGTCACGCATGCTTCAGCAAATATGATGTAGTTAATAGATGTGCACTTTCGCGGATTTTCGCGTTGGAAATCGCCTAAGGCTCCCCACGAAAATTCACCACGAGCTGCGATGTATAATTACAATGTAGCAAAAGTTAGCAAAACATATAATAGAATCTGTGTGACTGCGCGCAAAGTACGAAAAAAAACGTATTATTTTAGAATAAAGTTTCTCAACGTACATTATATACTTTAAACTTTAAAAATATTTTATTGAAACGTGAAACTTTTTTGTGGACAGACCAACAATCAATGTATGTATTTCCATCGTATTTAATCGTATCATTTTCCATCGTATTTAATCGTATTATTTTCTCTTCAAATTGTTTAGCAATGCAGAAATACGAAATTGATAATAGAGGGTAATAATAATAGAAGAACAAATAAAAAAAGGGGAAAAAGTAGAAGGAATACGAAAAATTGGAGTACGCCATTGAGCGGAGGGTGGCCTGCTTCTGACACACACTGCGCTCTTTCTCTTTCTCTCTCGAAGGGTACCAATTTAATCGGAAAAAGAGGGTGAAGGATAATTCCTCTTTCTCCGCTTCCTACCACCTGCAGCGCCTATTCGTTCTACCCACCATCACCCAACGCTACTGTCGGCTTCGCTGGTCGTCTATCTGTCTGGTCTAACCCCGGGCGCGCACCGGGCTATCTGTCGAGGAAGTATTTGCAGGCGACTGTACAGAAACCCAATTTAGTCTGCGGTCGACTAATCCTATCCTACTACATACCATCAGTCGATAGCTCGGGGCTCGACCCTCTCTCACCCTCTCTTTCCATCCTCTTTCGAGCGCACTTCCTTCTCCGCCTCCTGCTTTACTTCCTGCTGCTCCTCCTGCATCTCCTCCTCCTCGCCCTCTTCTTCGTCCGCTCCTACCCGGCAATCCCGATAAACTGTCCGAAACTATTCGATCGTCCCAGAAAACACGTTTTTCGAGAACTCCGGCTAGTGATACTTTGCGCGCGCAAAAGAGAGAGAGAGAGAGAGAGAGAGAGAGAGAGAGAGAGAGAACCTCTCTCTTATAAAACTTTGCCGATATAATGTCCGGCTATCAAAGTTCCGGACAGCAATAAGGCTTTATAATGATAGAACGTTTGCGTTTTATTTAAGAAATGAGACTGTCTTGATAATAGACGGCAGCTGTTTAATACTTAGAGAACGCACAAATCTATGACGTTTTATAAATTGAAAGTAGGAGGAAGGAAACATCAATAAACTAGATATATCGTACTTTCTGCTTTCGAGGCTTAACATGACATGATCTGTTCTAGCTCCGAGACGCCGAGCTGACGCGCGAGAAATTCTTGTTTGCTGGACGTGCTTAATCCTCTATGGACGTAATTAGTTTCCTTTCGAGAAGAAAGGTTGATAAAACCAAAGCGATAGTAGTATCGAATAAAAATTAAATTATTTGTGTGTGTGTGTCTTTTTAAAATAGATCACAACAAGGATACTATTTAAGTCTTCACTTCAAGACTGTAAATATACGGTGGTGCCGCCTCCATCAAAGGGATAATTTCAAGATACGCGTTCACGATATCAGGACTGTAATATACTTTTTGGTTTTGATTTTTACTTGCCTTATCTAGTAATTTACAAGATCTCGCACGAAACGGCACGTAGATATATCTCGGCACACATACACACAGATGGCACAAGATGGCAATAAACGTTGGAGGAATAAGCGCCATACAATTCTCTCCTCCTGCCGACCAACCCTATTCTGGACACGATGATGCGACATAGTTGGCGAAACGCTGGCGAATAGTTTCGCCAACAATTTTGCGCAGTATTTTACTTGTGTGCTACGAGGATCCTTGCTCGCGCGTGTTATGCCGCCGTCGTATCGAGCAACGCGAATTCTTTCCTGACCGACAAGTAGTCCGTGTTGCGTGCCTCGCCGACTTTCGAACAGAAAAGAAAATAGAAAAGGAGAGGGAATAACGTGCCGTGTGTACGAAAGACGGCAATTTGGTGAACGTAATCCGAAACGAAATAAGCGCGAGGCAAAAGACGAGGCAATCGCGAATCGGCGCGAGTCGAAAAATCTACCGTGTATTTTTCGCTATTACAATATTATTAGCTAGTATATAAGGCTTCTCATTAATATCTTTTAATCAAATCAAGCCATTGAAGGTTTCTCGCGTTACATGAAAATATTGTCAAAATGAATATATAAGGAAATTCAACTCGCGTATTTCCGGCAATAAAACTGGGATTGTATCAGCGAAGACATTGCCGTAACGGTGCAGATTCGTTCGCATTTGGCCGGAGCCATTTTTCAAGGGGACAGATCACGGCCGTCTAAATTTCTTCCCGATGGCAGCAGCGCAAGCCGTTCGTCTTTCCGGGAGAAGAGACGACTTCTCCCGGTCGCGGTAGGAATAACTCGACCCCCGCATTTTGTCCTGGTTCTTTATTTTTCCCCCTTTCTCTCTCTCTCTCTTTTTATTCTCCCCTCTTTCATCCTGCTGTCCGCATCGGGAGCTGTGCACCCTTCAGCGGATTCTCGTTCCCCAAGTTTCGACACAATGTCCTTTGAATTCTCACCGGTCGGCAAAGAAGGCACGCAAAAGGCAAGTGTAATCTAAAGTTCGAACTCTCGATTAACGAGAAAGAGAACGAGGATCGAAAGGGAGCGAGGGGGAGAAGGTTGGTGGTGAGCAGACGAAGACGGAAGGGGGTGACGAGCGGTGGAATCGAAATAATATTTCCTTCCTCGTTCTGGCAGACTGCAGGACGAAGAATTCGGGCGAGGAATAACTCAGTTGGCAAGTTTTCCATCTTCGCCCACACCCTCGACCTTTTCCTCGTCCTCACCCCCGCCAATTCGCTCAGACACACCTCGTACCTTCGATTTCTTCGTGTAGCTTCTTTCGCCTCTCGTGGAGGGAGAAGGGCGGTCGTGCAGCGCGTTAGCATCATTATTATCGTTATTATCCCTCTCTAAGCAGCCCATCGTGGAAACCATCTTCCCGCGGTTGCTCGAGGAATCCACCGGGAATTTATCGGTCGGGAATGCCGAACGAGGGGAATGAACGTGAGAGAATAAACGCGCGGACCACGTAGGACGGGAAAAAGGAGGTAAGGAAGAGATAACGGCGCGCGATCTTATTTCGAGGCAGTATTTGCATTTGCACACCGGTATTTCACGAGAAGGAGAGGGTAAAAGGAGGAAAAATTCCGCGGAGGTGAAAATTGCGCGTAACGCAGGTTGTCGATTTTGTATCCGGAGAAGATATTTTAATATCGATACGTTATTGGATATTGAAGCTGCTGTCATTTCGGGCTTCAAACTCCTTTATCATTATCGCCTACGTGATGACAAAATTGATAATAAGTTGAATAATAAAGTTCGTTATATTGTAAAAATAAGTATAAGTAATAATAGGCGAGCAAAGACAGGTTGTTTATCTCGGAAAATAAAAATTCAGATAATTATCAAATAAAATTATCTTGGATATGAGTGGAGGACGTTTCGACGCCAAATCGTGTCCCCCTTCAGCCACAGGAAAAAAACATTCATAAAAATCAATAATAAAAAATAATATAAATTTAAAATATACATGGTGCAGACATTGGAAATAATAAATTATTCCTTTATTCCTCTCGTTCCTTTCATTAAGTTTGAATTGGATCTTAATTTCTGTAACACCTGTATTGTATCGCTCAATCGTATCGAATGTGACAGTGAGAAATGTGGACGAGGAGATCAAAGTATATTAAATTTTGGGCGTACGTTGTTAAATTCATTCCTCCGATGAGGTTAAATAATTCCGCGATTCCGCGCTTGCCATGCGAGACCAATGTATGTATCTCCTCGCGCGATTTGTCGGGCGCGATAACAATTGGCCGGTTGCATAACTTCAAAACGAGCGTAAACGGAGGATCGGCCACTCGGGACCATTCGGTGATACCGAAATTACCTGCATTCTCTCGTGCAATCGGCGGTAGGGGGGAGGGATACTATTGAAAGGGGGGGAATTCTGCCCCGAAATAGTCGTGAACGCGAGGCGCGGGACGACAAGGTCCTCGCAGAAATTATCCGGCGTTTCGGAACCCTTGGATTACCCTTATCGCACGACCCAAATTCAAACCAGTCCCACTGATTCCGGCAGAGGATTACCAGGCCTCTCCCACACGTGCGCGATATAACGGATTCCACAGAAATCCCAACATCCGAAATATCCTGCGGGGGGGTTATGGATACACAATGTTGACACACTCATACGCATCTGTGTACCGACATGCCGCGTAGATATCAGTCCGGAATCAGCCGTGTGTGTATGTGCGCATGTGTGTCCGTGTGTGTGCGCGAGGTAGCGAGGTCGGTACGACCGCGATTTCGGAGCTGCTGGGATTGAATTGCTCAAAGTAACGTATGAGAAGTCGAGATGCATCAGACTACTTCGTATATGTGATTCTATATTAGCGCTGCTTGAGCTAATCCGCTTCTGTCGAATATGTAACTTGAATATTTGTGGCGTATTAATTTATTATTACGAAATTATTAAATATATATTAAATATATTATAGAAATTTAACCAAAGAGATCAAGATTTGTAAAATTTCTTGATGAGACAGATGTCGATCTTTCTACGTAGATTCTAACTTTTTTTTTTCTCATCGTAGACTTTATTTTATAAATCTTCAGATTATTAACAAAACTGTGAATAAATATCACTTATAAAAATTTAAAAAGGAAGGAGACATTTTTTATTATAAAATAAATCATTTAATTATTTATTTATTTAATGATAATGTCTGCATATACTTTACTTTGTTGAATAGAAAAATATGTTCGGCGCAATGTTCAATATTAATTTATTAACAAACATGCAGGTCTGTATATTTGACTTAATCTGAAGGGTAGCGCGTATAATATACACAGCTATCGCGTGATATCCGGTATAGATAATTATCGCATTGGTCCACTCGGTATTCGTCGGTGTCATACATTTCCGAAATAATACAGATGAAAATCTGGATCTCTCTATAACACTATCTACATTTCGCCGCGGACCTAATTGCGTTCGCAACAATCGTACAACTAGCTATATTTATTCTCTCTGCGTTGAATATCTGAAAACACATTCCATGCGTAGGATTAATTTAAATAGCGACGTATGTATTACGTACGCTCCGCATGTATGACACGCTATAATTAGTGATACACTATAATAATTAAACGTTTATAATAATTTAAATAGTATATTTAAATAAATATCATTTATCTAGAGATGAAGAAAGACATTTTGAGAGAAAACAAAAATAAAAAAGGGTCATAGAGGATCGAGTCACTTATTGATCTCGTGAATATTTTAAACTTGGCGTAAGCAATTTCCGTTCGGCCAAAGAAACGGATACGTGTCAGGAAGAGAATGGCGATCTACTCATCCTATATACAACCGCGGTGATTTTAGCGACGTCGATACGTAACGTAAATAACATCGAAACCGTTTGTATCATATGGCTCATATCGAACAAATAACTAGGGACGCGCGGACGTGTGCAATCGCCTGCGGATGCGTGCGGAAACGCGTATCGAGCGAGGTCACAGGTTGCGTCTCCCTCGCGTCCTAAATGCCCACACACACATACACACATACACACACACACACACACACACACACATACATACGAGTATAATTTGTAAACGCATCCGCGCGCGCGCGCCCGCCTCGATTTCCGCACGCAAGGACGAGAATTGTTATTGGGTGTCACAGATATTATTCCATTAAACGCACTCGACTAACTGGTCACACCGGTCGAAGCGAGTTTGTCATCGGCAAATACGACATGTGCGGGGTTACGTCGCGGTATGATTCGCTGACAATAGCAGAGTGACTGACGTCGGCACTGCCGGTGTTATTTGTAGTATTGATCGTACGGTTAAGAGTCGCGGGATTCTACGACTTCTTCAAAGTGTCATCGGTACGTGATAGTGCGAAATGACATTTATAATAATGCCCATTAATTAATAATAAGAATTGCGTATGATAATCGATTCGATAGAATGTAAAGTCACTGCTGTCACGAGTAAGATATCGCAGGGATTGGTTGTATATAGTAGTTGTGTGCCTCCCTTCTATCCTCCCTCCCTTTCCTCAGATCCTTTTTATTAAATTAATTACAAACGTAAGGGAGAAACTATGCTGTCCACTGAATTATTGTGTAAGGGTAGAGACGCGCCGGCGCTAGTCAAACTAATAAAAATCCACTCTAAATTGATAAATTATGGCATGCGCTAGAGAGTCCATATGACATGATAAATCTGAAATCAGAATTATAACTATCTGTTTAAATCGCCGTAAACTAATTATCCTGAATGCATAACAATTTGGTGTGAAATTCATAATTATAATTTTTTAAATAATTTAATTAACATTACTCTATCTTTGCGCGGATATAATTGTATCGTTCTACACACAGAAAAATATTATTCTATTGCTAAGTAAAATGATTACTCAGTTTACTTTACTTCTTTTAAGTAACAGTTATCTTTAACAAAGAATATTTTCTTAATAATAGTCCTAAAATAGATTTGTCACAATTTTTAGAAATACTCATTATTATGTACTCAAAAAAAGTAAATATTTTCTTTTGATGTAATCTATGAGGAAGCAAGAAGAATTACTTTAACAGATTTCTATTTCATTCAGGCTCGAGAAAAAAGTTGATATAATCAAATATGTATATAATTAAACAAGATGTCCGGTAATAATCGTATCACCTCTCATGTATAGAGAGGGTTAAATCGAGTAGAGGAAAGTTCTATATCATTTTGCAATTTTTGCAATAATTAATGAGATTTATTTTAAAAAAATAGCTAATCCGCGCGAGTATAAGTGCACACAGAAAAATATTATTCTATTGCTAAGTAAAATGATTACTCAGTTTACTTTACTTCTTTTAAGTAACAGTTATCTTTAACAAAGAATATTTTCTTAATAATAGTCTTAAAATAGACTTGTCACAAATTTTAGAAATACTCATTATCATGTACTCAAAATAAGTTAATATTTTCTTTTGAAGAATATTATAAAATTTTATCGAAGAAAAGTCAGATATGGTTAATTTAATGTAAGAAAATTTATTAGATCAGAAAAATTTAATGTATTTCTTTCAATTATATAATTTAATATTCTTGATTGAAATATTATATTTATTAGGATTCAGAATATATTTTGAATAAATTTGATGCTTATGATGAACTTATGATAGATTTGCGGATATATGTGAACTTATGAAATACTTGAAACAAGTAATATTTACTTGTATATAGTATGTATTTTTCTGTGTGTATTATTACAAAGAATTGAAAAAACTTCTTCACATTAGCAAATTTACAAATAATATATACATGTATAAACATTTATAAGCAATCCAATCAAACGTAAATTAATTTGCTTGTGTAGAAAAAAATTGTTATATATTTGTCACTTATTTTGTGATATCCCGTGGGAATTTACGTGACGATCCTGATTTCTGAGGACGAGGCATATCGACGGCCGCTTCGGGAATTTATTAATGAATACGATCGACACATTGTCATTAAGGAGGGACACGGGCAACCTCCTGGGTTTAATTACCGGGCATGCCTTGTTCTCCTTGTTATTATTACCTCGGACTATTAGGGCTCGTCAAGCTTCTCTCTCGAGCGGAGATGTCGCATGCACCTGGCCCAAACGATTCTGCCCAGAATTAGATGGGCAGATCGATCGGGAAGAGAAACCGTAATGCGGAAAATGTTGGCGCACGAAGCTGGCATTCAGTGGATGAATATAAGATGAAAGAGGGGCAGGGGGTGGACGACGAGTAAGATGGCAGAATCTGTACGACTGTCTCGAAACGGAAAACGAAGTACGGTACGGTCTTCGGGAAATATGCACGAAATGTAAAACGCGATGCAATATTCCGGCCTCCTCGCCAGAGAGAAAGAGAGAAAGAAAGAGAAAGAGAGAAATGGGTATGAGAAACACTTTCTTACTTCGCTTAATTATACTGTGTTATTTCTCAATTATCATGAGACAGTGTTTGAATATTGTACAACGCGGTATAAATATTTGGCATCTCTTTTTCATTCTCTCTTGTCTGCAATGTACAAATATTTTCTTAGCAATATTCTTGAAAATGGATGTGATTTTATTTCTTTGAAATTATTTCGAAAATATATCTACAAGACAGAAATTTTTTAGATTAAATTAAATTTTTATTCTATACGAAAAATATAGAAGAATACGAGAAGCAAATAATAAATGTTTGTATAATATTAAAAACAAAACATGATTTATTTTATATTAATAATATATTTAAACTTAACCGACAGTATTTATTACATATTATTATGTCTGACAGGAACAAAGGAAATTTTGTACATATATTAAATATATATATATATATGATGTAAAATATTATTAATTTATAACATAAAAGTTCAAAATTTTTTATAAACTATTTATATCACAAAAAAATAGAAAAACGTATTGGAACAATAGATTAAATTACGACGATCCGACAAATCTTTGCGATCTGCAATATTTGATTATATTAATTTATCAGACAATATTTATTATAATCATATTATTCACTTATCTGAATTAACTTTGTTGAAATCGGATCGATTTTTCGCTCGGAAACATCGAAAACAGAAACGATGAAAGAGAGAAAGTTAATTTATAAAGATCTGAGATCTGAGTCCCGATAATAAGAGTAAAAAACTTGATACCAACAAAATTATATCTCAGAGATATTACGAAATTTTCTCAATATGATGCTTCGAGAAACTTGATATTTTCTTTCGTAAAAATTAGCTCTCACAACGTACGATTTTTAACGGTCCATTTTTTACGATTTTGGATCATGATGACAGCGTCCCTGTAATATAGAAAATTTACACAACGGTAGGCAGTATCTGTTGTCAGAAGAGAGACAGAAAGAGAGAGAGAGAGAGAGAGAGAGAGAGAGAGAGAGAGAGAGAGAAGGAGAGAAGGAAAAGGAGAGGAACGAAACAGTGGAGAGGGATAAATACGACGCACGCGAGAGAGAGAGTCGGTGTAGGAGAGACGAGGAGAGACTACGCCCGTGTGGTTAAAGTGGATTACATATTGCTGTCCCACTCTGCAACATGTTGTACACTTGGCCGTACCGGCCTTCCAGGTAAATCGAATCACCGCTAACCTGAACGAAGTTACCTCTCTCTCACTCCGGTCCCCCTTGCCACTCGCCTACGCCAATCTTCTCTCCTAAGTGCATACGCACTACCAGCGACCCTCGGCTAAAAAGTAAACGTCGGTTATGCGCGCCCTATTTTTTTCTGCAGCGAAATGTGGGTTAATGAATTAAAAATCGCAAGGATGTATTATATGTATATACAGGGTGAGTTATAAGCATGTTTGAAAATTTCGTGAGCGTATTCCTGGATATAAAGTATGAACAAATGTTCCTATGAATATTAGGTCTAAAATGCTGTATTATCGAAATAATAGACATAAATAGATTTCATTATATCTGAGTTACAAGTTAGATTGTTTTTTTTCACGATGTTGTGTCTCTAGTGTTTTGATTCTGGGATAGTGTTTGTTTACTAGCACACGCTATTACGATCCACTGAAAAGAAGGGGAAGGAGGTTTTAATGTATACCTCTGTACCTGAGCATAATAAAAAACAACGTATTTACAATCAAGTCAGTATGCTTGAGGCAGTTCAACCGAGCAGTATTAGTTAGTATTGATTCATTAATTTATTGTAACAGTGTAGAGAATGTTTTCATTTAAAGAAATGAGTGATATTCATTTCACGTATGGTGAAATGCAATACCTATTTGTGTCCATCATTTCGATAACGAAGCATTTACGATTTAATATTCATATTTTTTACCCAGGAACACGCTCACAAAGTTTTAAAATATTCTTATGCCTCACCCTGTATATATGGAGCGCGATAGCTCATTTGCTACTTTTTTTTTATCTTTCTTTTATCTTAGACATATGAATTATGAAAGAGACGAAAAAAGCGCACTAAGGATCAATATATTAATTTTTACCTAGTTTGCCTGGAAAACAGACGAACGCAATTAAAAATGTCAAATATATGATTTCAAAGCGTAGCTACGTCAAATAATCCAATATTGAAACTTTATAACGAATGTATTAAGTACACGTCGCCATTTTCTTTCAGACTCGCACAATTTACAGCTGTCCAACAAAAGGACTTTTTTTCGAATTATGTCAATATCTCAGTTATGTGAACCAATATCGATAATATTCTTTTTTATATTTAAATATTGTTATATTAAAAAAAAAAAAGATTATAATACATCATTTGCCATATGCCTCTTTCTATTCAATTAGAAATTCATGAGGCACTGGTTTGTCGCGGAGTTAGCAAAATTCACGGATCAAACCGAATGCTTTACTCGCTCGCATCTCGGAGACGGAGAATGAAGGTGCCATTTGCGACGTAGCTCGTAAATTCTAAGCAGCTTAGAAACGACGCGTGCAACTCAAGCTCTTTCCCCCGTCGAACCCCCATTCCCACGGGTTTAATCCGTTGCACTTGCATTCGATGTTTCCTTGTGCGATGAGCATTCCGGAAGTTAAGGACACTGATGAACGGCGCCCGGTGACGCATCCCTCTCGAATGACACGTATATGCGCTTTCCCGGAAATCAAATACCGTCAATGGAAAGATCGTGCTTATCGCAAGGAAAAACAATATATTGTGTACAAATTAAATTTTAGCTATTAGTATTACATTAAAATAAACGCGTTCAAAGTTGTATGAAATGTTAGTCTCATTTAATGAATAACAAGTTGGAAAATAAGACTGCAACGATATTAGCTGCGCTTTATTAGTGACGACAAAGCCCTGTCGTCACGTCTACGTCGTTTGAAGAGTATTATAAAACCATCGTGCTTCGTCTCGCGGATTCATTATGCTACCGTAATTAGGACCAGCGCCGGGAAAGCACTTGCGCTGGCTGCGGAGGATGAGAGGTAAAACGCGATATTAGTTCATTTACGTGTCCTAATGCCGCCACGGGGGTACGTGTTTACGAGGGCGTATTTACGAGTGCGGTGCCTGTGCTCCTCGTTTTCTCTCACGTAAATTTAACGTCAGTGGCGTAGCCGTCCGCTCTGTCTGTCGCAACAAAAGGATTGTAAAGCGTCGCTAAACGCGTTTCATCTATACACATACGCGTATGCTTTGCGGTAGCATAACGGATAAATATTACAAGCTACAGGGAATCAGGAAATGTAAAATGATAGGATGACATCAAAATTAAATTTTAGTTTAATAATATTTAAAGAAAAACGTTGAAATAACTTTGCGTCATTAAAATGTAGTAAGAAAATTGAGAGGAAATTAGTACAAGCATAATACAATATTAACCCTTTATCGATATTTTGATAATAGAATATCCCGAAGGCCTTAATCAATAAAAAAAAAAAAAAATGTTTAAAATTTATTTCTTAATTTTTGTTGCGCATAAGTATTTCTACAGATATCAAGGAATACGTATACATTTTTGTAGATTTTTTCAAGTATTTTAAGACATCTAAAATTACGAGGAGACATTGTGATCAGAGCAAAAAAATGTGTGACCTATAAAAATTAAATTGAGTTAGCTTCTGCCAAATTTCGTATATTATAAGTTGCACGGATGGATCCTCGTTTGCGCGCGATTCCGCTAAAATCGCCCACACACATCAGCCTTGCGAGCGTTATTTACATATATTATGTACTCGTAAAGTTTTATGAAAGTTATGTTTCGCGCGCGTACGCCACGTATATACGGTAAACGGAAAACCGAGGAAAGAGCGTTTTACGCTGCGATCGACGTCGTTTATCTGGAAAATCTTTTTCGCGAGTGGCTTTCAGCCGAGGGTTTAAAGGAGCTATTGAGTCGAGCCCCGGTGAGAATTTCACCTGCCACTTCGATTGTCCGCTAATCCCATCGGCTGGCCTTCGAGACGGAAAAGAACGCCGGGAGGGGTGACGAGACGGTTTGATTCGGTCCTGTGTACCGTTCCCGAGGCAATGCTCGATTCTGGAGGGTAGGAACTATCGGGCGGGAGAAGAAGAGGATAGCCGTAGAACCCTCGAGTAAACAAAAGAGGAAATGGGGTAAATAAAAAGCAACCGCCGAGGAAAGGACCGGGCGCCACTGTGTTTACACGCGCGCGCACAGTCGTGAGAAACGAGTCGCTCTACAGGGTGTGCCTTGAAATCTAGACAGCCAGCACTTAGAAATCTGAACAGAGATCTACAATACATTGAACATATCATTCTTTTATAGAATCTTAACAAATACATTAATATATACGTAACTATTTTATTTAGTCATAACAATAATCATGCTCACGAAAAATGGAGTTTTTGCATTTTGGGACACCCTATAGACAGGTCCGGTATCACATGAGTTAGGCGCACACGCGCGTTTTTCGATTCCGAAATAAGCCCCGAAAGTAAGAGAGCGAAGGGGCGCAAGGAGCTTTCATAGGAAGAAAGAAGGAAGGGGCGCTCGAGCGAGAGGCGATGAGAAAAATGGCCGTGGGGATGAGAACTTGCGGGAAAGTAATCCGGATCGGCGAGCGCGCTTTATAGTTTTGTTTATTCCCTCGCATACAATTACGCTGATGACGCAGAGTAAGTCCGGGCTGCTCTCGCGCACCGCGAAACCTTTTTATCCCAAGAGAGAGATCGTCTTCCCTTTTCCGCTCGTTCTCATCCCCCTTTTTCCTCCCTCGCTCCGGGAAACGACGACGGCGGCAGTGGTGGTTCCGCTAAAGCGCTCGTCGAGCGGCGCCGCGGAAGATGTGGGCGCCGAAACGAGACTTGACGGCGCCTGGTGACGCGACGCCGCCCGTCGCGGCGCCGCATCGGCGAGGAGGGGTTGTAAATTTGAGGATGAATTGTGGAACGGGGGTTAGGATCAAGGGAATCATCCTCTATGTGTGTATTTACGGCCACGCTTATCCGAGATGTCCGTCGGTTCGATATCTTTTTGCGGCGCGATGTACTAAATTAGTGATAAAGGTTTACGTTTGGTCGGACGTTTGGACAGTCGAGGAGGCCCGTCGAATCGAAGTGCATAATCGATGAACGAAAGAGAATTATGGATGTCGCTGTGCGATTTTGAATCGAGATTTTGCATCGGGTTAATATATCTTATTTAGATTATAAATAATAAAAATAGATTATTTTACAAATAATAAAATAAATAATTCTCGAAGTTATAAAGAGAGAGAACGTTTGTCGCTATAATACAACATGATATATGTAATCATAAATTAAATTAAATTTTTTCCATTAAACTATTTATTTTAGACACAAAAAAAGAACGAGGGGTCATTAAAGGCGCCGTCTGTGTGAATTATGCGTAAAAAAAAAAAAAAATAATTTACAGAATCTACACGTAGACACACGGACTATTCACACCTAACACACGTAATTTTGAATCGCCGAGAATTCGCGTGCGCGTATGCGATTTATTGCCGCTGTCGCCGCAAGTGCACGGCGATATCAAGCTTAACGAATCGCATCCGTTCCGCTGAAACTACATATTAAGTGAATATCGATGGAAGAAGTGGTGTACGCTATTCACCATGGTTTTTTCATCGGCTCTTCATTATCGTAAGTGTACTACTTTCCACGGAAATCGCGTTGCGGTTAAATGGACATTTGATTAACTGAAATCTAATATTAGTCTGATATTAACATTAATTTTCTTTGTCGAAGCAGTTAATTGCACTATGAATTAATTAAATTGATGTGATGCGAGAAATATACGTTTTGATCTATCTAGTTCTCTCTCTCTCTCTCTCTTTCTCTCTCTTATATGTTATATATATGTATAATTAAGGAAAAATAGAATCTCTCTCTCTAGCCAAAAAATCTGCTATTAAAAGAATATCCGGAGGTTTTGGGATACTATATATATATGTATGTGCATCTATTATCGTATTCTCTAATCTAAATTGTATATATATTACTATTTCTAGAAATTGCCTTCTCGCGCATTTACAGGTATTTCCAGATATGAAATTAATAAGGTCTTATCTCTCTCTTTTTTAGCTACGCTTTCTATTCATATAATTTTTCTTCATTTTTAAAAAAGCGTACATTTATTTCCATTTACATAAGTACTCAAGATTATGAAGAATAAAAAGAATTCTACGATGTTTCTCAATTTTCTGAAGATGATGAGTAACATATAGCTGATGTTTTAAATTTAAATACTTCTTGTTTACATTTCTTATATATTTTATTTTTTAGTTACTCTTAAAACAAATATATAAAACAGCTAAAACCATATATTAAACGTTGTGTCTGAAAATGCGAGCGTCGAATACTTATTTCTAATGCAAAACACAAAATTCAAGTGTTATAGTCGATATCAAATTAGCTCATTAAGCTTTACATTGTCCGCGTGGTGACGAATAGAAAACGACCGCAGAAAAAAAACGAATATTATTCACATAAGCCGATTAGGGCTTGTGCTAAATTCAAAATGGACTGTAGCTAGTTCGGCGAAATCAAATAGCACCGGTGACGAGAATAAGAGAGGAAAAAAAAAGAAGGGAAGAAAGGCAGGGTCGGTCGGTTGTATGCGGGCTGAATTGTAAACCAGACTGAACTTTTCGCCTTCTTTCCTTCTTGGTCGTTGCCTGAGGATAGGGACGGCGAGCGGGAGATGAAGTTCGCTCCTTCTTTAAATTACATTTGGCCACTCGTTTGGACACTCCGGCTCTCACCTTCTTTCTCGCTTATCTTCCCCTCCCTCCGTGTAACCCATTTCGAGCGAACGCCGTAGTTCTACACTCTATTCGCGAGTAACATAGCTGGCAAAAAAACCGTTTATGATCCGTTTCTTAACCGCTACTTTACGATTAAACCTAACTTTGTTGAAAAAATTTATACGATTTTTATATACAAAAAAAGTGACATTTACAAAATACTTTGATATAAAAAGATATAAAATATTCTTTTATTTTCTATTGTGAGATTATAAAGCATCTTTTTACATACACTTTTGTAATTAATAAGATAAAAAGGATTATTTTTATTTATCTACAGACAATTAATTGTAAAATTTGTAAAGTGAACCGTATTTGCGCGTCGAAGAAATATGTACTTTCCTTAACTTCTTATGGAAAAAACATCCTTTATAAAATATGGTAAAAAGACCGAGACTTAGTATTGCATTTTTATGGAGATTTTTATGTTTTGAAAAAGCTTGTTAGCATGTGAAGTTGACCAGCTTTTGTACTAAACTCTATTATGAAGGAAATTTACACGCGGGTCGTTTAAATGCACGAAGGAAAGAATACTGTCGGTCATTAACTGTCTGGTGAGTGTACGCCGTCGTCGCTCATACTTCTTTTCATCTTTTAATCCGGGAGGCTGCCGTATACATATATACGCAAAGGCCATCCGGCCCTTTAGAGTCATCCGTGTCGGCGGCTCTCGTCCCGGACGAGCGGCCCTTTTCGGGGAAAAGTTCATTTACACTTTTGTGCTGCTTCAATTTGAATTTATCCGTTTATACGGGGCGGCTCTCTATGCAAAAAAGGGATCCTTAGCTGTATGTGCCCGCCGTTATAAAGACGTATGGATGAATATGCATGTATTCAGCTCACGAGTGTGGTAATATGGTAACGCGCGGGCGCGCTGTAATAGAAGAATAAGTATTAGAAAATTAGCCTGGTTTGTGGGGGGACACGATGATCTCGTTCCGCTTCCACGTCACGTTGTTCAAGGGGCCTGGTAATTTCGCGCCGCGTATACGAATAGAATTACGTGAAATTATAACGTGCCGGGAGATTGCCGGCGCGTGCGGGCTGTATCGATTAAACCGTAACGCAAATATCGAAATTCTCTCGGTATGACACGAGGGATTTATTTTTACTTCTAAAAAAAAAACTTCCGCAAAAATTTTTTGATAGCCCAGTATACCTACTCTAGCATAAAAAATTAATAATTTTTAGGAACTTTTTTTTAAAGAATATCAGAAATTGATTTTTTCGGCGTTTTAAATATAATTTTATTGATGCTAAAACAGTATGTCAGTATTTTTAAATCTTGGATATTTAACTTTTTTTTATTCAATGCAAGCTTCTGCGTGTAACGTGTTTAAAAATGCATGGTTCGACGGTGTGACATGTTGCACTTCGCGTGTAATAGTCCGAAATAAAAAAACTCGGTCTAGTTTTATTCCGTAGGACATTTTCGGGATACTCAATCTAATTTTACTAGAAAAAAATGAAAAATAACGAAATAGTGTCATTTTAAATTTAAACATCTCAATTTTACTGAAATTTTTTTATTTCTTGATAATCAGAAATATATTAAATATTAATTTTTTAAATTCTAATTATATATTATATAGGTTCAGTGTCCCAAAAATATCCAAGATTTAAAAATATTGACGTACTATTTAAACATCAATAAAGCATATGTAAAACGCCAAAGAGATCAATTTCTAATATTCTTCAAAAAAACATTTCCTAAAAATCATCAATTGTTTATACTGCTAGAGTTGACTGGAGCTTTAATACATACTAAAATCAAAGTTGTAATATTTATATTTCACGAGACAGCTTAAAATACTAAAATATTCGCCTTCGTGGATAAAATAATCACGTCAAACACGAGGAGTTTCTTATCGTTTCAAGGGAAATATCCTTAGGACTAGCGTTTGTATCCAAAGTTGATCGAGATTTCCATTAGTATCTCGAAAATATTTCGTGCGCTATGCGCCCGATCGCGGAATAACTTGAATCGCGATACGGTCTACGGTGCTTAGTTATAGACTTATTTGATATGCCCCTTGATAAAAGAAAGAGGCAGCGGCGATAGTATCTGCACACCGTTATTTGCCCAGTCTTATCTTGCGAAGCGGCGCGCCGGCATTTGTGTGGACTGTAATTTCGTATGGCTCCGCAGCGATCAATTTTAATGTTTAATCAGTATCGGGCTCACGTGCCTTTCATTTATATCACGAGAAATATTTACTTAAATTATCCGCGCCGCGGTGCTTTAACACACTCTCGCGTGCGTTAGTTTTCGTCCTGGATAACCCTGGGGGTCCGCACCTATACGACACCAGCCCGCACTTTCGAACCGTGATTCAATTTTGTTTCACTTTGTTCGCTACACACACGTTACGTGTCTTTGCTCTGCGCGCCTGACCCGAAATTAATTTAGCGCAAACACTTCTCCCTGATTCGGCAATATCATCTATTCCATCGCGTATCGTGGGATACCCGCAAAATTGGCTTACTCGTGATATCGTTCGTGGTAAAATTTGAACGAGGAATCGATTACTTGCGGAATTACTTTGACAACGTTGACAACAAAGCATTTCGTTTATTCGAGAAAGCTTACATTAAAATGCGGATCTTGATCTTGTGTGCGCAAAATGAAGATTTCTAATATTTTTATCGACAACACAGGAAAAGAAGAAAAATAGAGAGAGAATAGTGTATCTTACAAAATTAAAATAAATATTTTGATTATATTTATAGAGATTAAACTTTCCTCCGATAAGATAATCTCTTGTTGCGTATTTTTTTAGGATCTCGCACGTGACATGAATTATTGAAAGGAAAATTATTCCGCCGACCTTATTATTTCGATGCGTGTCAGGATACGCGGGTTCTTTTTCCCCAATGGGAAAAGGGTTCGAGAAAGCGGCATAATGCGGCGATGGCGGAATAGGCGTTCGATCGAGCACTCTCCTGTTATCAGGTGGACGGCTCGCCGCCGAGAAATTGGCGCAGACGTTACCCTGAGGCGAGGGGCTGGCTCTCTTTAAACCGCGTGGAATTTCCCCGACGCATGCGAGGTTGCTTTTGAGTGCATTCTTGCAGCCCAGCCGCGAGACTTTTATTACCCGTATAATTGCGTAATTCTTATGCGAGCTACTGTGCAATCCGACCTCTCTCTTTCTCTCTCTTTTGTGTGCAGAGAGTTTTCGCATCGCAAATTTTATTCGAGAACATAATATTTCCCCCTTTAACTGTTACTGTGGCGTTTATTCTTTGCTTTGAAAGTACATAATGCGCGAATTGGATTGTTACCGATTGCACGAATTATTGTCGCGTTTGTTCGATGTTCATATAACATTTCCGACGTTTTATATTTTAAACAAAGTGTTCTTGTTTTCGATTTCGTGTATCGGTGTAATCGGAAGCTAACATGTTTTGTAGAGATATAACATACATACATATCAATACACACACGTGTAATACACAATTGTACTTTTTTATTAAAAATTTTATTATTGACTGTTTTTATCGTGAGATTGTTATAAAGTATCAAAACAATTATTTTGTAAAATGCAAAAGAAAATCTTGTGATGGCGTATATATTTTGAAGATAAAGTTATAAATTTTGAATGTTAATAAACTGTAAAATAAGTAAAGGAAAAATATCTCGATATAAAAAATAATATAGGCTCAAATAAATTTTGTTGTATAATTAACAAATATAATCTAAAATGTATTTCTCGTATCTATATTTTTTCTGTTTATTCTCTTTTTAATTTATAAGATGTATTTTACAATTAAAAAGAAATTCAGCGTTATGTAGACATGATTAAATTCGCGTTCAGACAAATTTTCCATATTGATCTTGTAGCACTCGGTGTGTGAAAATGTAATCAAGAAGGTACTTTTTGCGGTTGTCATACGATAAAACGATGCATTTATGAGGCAAAATGTGAAAACGAGAAAAAAGAAAAAGAAAAGATACGATAGAAAGAAGCGGAGAGGTCGAGATTTACTGGCCGCGCTTGTGCATACCGTTACTACTTAACATAAGTAGTTCGTCAGAAGCAGGTCAGGCATCGATGCGTGCACTAGAGAGGAGAGTCTAATACAGTCCCGGTGCATTTCTGGGCGCACTTGTGATGGGTTGTAACGCGATTACCGAAAGTCTCTCTCCCTCTCACTCCGATGAAGTTCGCCGGTGGTGATGGTGGTATCGAGCGCGATTGAATCGCGAATCGAAAGGAAGTTTTACGGTTGCCTCGCGCCAATACGGAGGTCTTCCCGATGATACGTACCGTTATCGACACTTTTGCGTTAAAAGCGTCGAATAAAAGTGTCGGATAGTGTGTGCGCGCCCGATGCTATCGTATAATCGAAATGGCTTCGGCAGAAAGCGCCTCATAAACGTATCCCCGCGTATGCGAGTTAGTATTAAATGATAAATTCATGGGGTTTGCTCTAACGAAGTTATCGAACTTTCGATTTGTCATCTTGTGACGTATGGTGTGCGCCAGAGAAAGATCGCGCGCAAAATTGAAGGTTTGTGACAAACGACCTTTGCTCGAGAGAAACTGACTCTGAATTATTTTCAGCGTAATTCTTATTGAACTTGATATCGCAAATTATGTAGCTTTCTCGTATGCGTCGCATTAAATTGACTTAAATGTAAAACATGTAATGAACGATGGGTGTCTCGTTGAGAAGACAAGTCTCATGTAACATCGCAAATAAAATATCCAAATTAGACGTGTGGCTGGCATAAAATGTCGAATACGCTGAAGGAAATGTCGCGGACGAAACTTCAGTCTGGGTTACGAGACTAATAAATCTTTTTACTGCGTCATGAAGAAATCCATCTGTCGAAAAATTGAGACGAGACTGTCCTTTTAATAAAAAATATCATGTCAAAACGAGAAGATGTTGGAACAGCGCTAGGCAAATCGATATATCAGGAGATGAAATAAATCCGACCATAATTTCGTTATTAAAATTAACAACGTCTGTAAAACATTGACGGCTACTTTTATCATTAACGATCTGATCATGACTTGATATAGCTATATTAATCAAAGATAGATTTGTAAAATAGTGTAAAAATATCATGTTCGACTTGTTCACGTTCCGTTTTCAGTTTTCAGTCACAACGATTTTGATACCGAGTCCAAGACTCGCGCGTGCAATATTCGCGAGCTGATAACATCATCCGTCGAACATGACAGTGACAGGCGTCACTATTGATTATGCACGATTGTCGACCCGCCGGGCGTTCCTCGTGAGCGCATTCGCCACGATCGCGTATTCCATTTGTATTTGACAGCCAAAGTTCGCACGTAAGGAACCGGATTTTACGCGACGACGCCGCATCAATTCTCCGCTGGTCATAACACGCGAGCGCGATGGCAGATTTTGCGAAGCTGAAACTCTTACCTTGAATGTTTTCGGATACAAGTCATTTATCTCGAAGAGGTGGGCTATGAAAATTCAGTGTGGCACGTGCCAGCCGGTCCATTACAAGGTGTACACATATCAATCAGCGAACATGTACGACGTGTCGCATGTTCGTAACACGCGGATAAACACGCTCCGCGTTAGATATCGTAACACGAGTTCGATAGTCTGTAAAATGGCCAATGGATCATGAATGCCGAAACGGAGCAGATGCTATAAATATCTCGCGGTACCGGGAAGGGTGAGTTGAGAGAGGCACGCCGGCGAGAGGAACTTCGAGATTGACAATGGAGAGAGACGAGAGAGAGAGAGAGAGAGAGAGAGAGAGAGAGAGATCCTGGGGTAGCCTCGAGAAAGTTTTCCAATTTGAAGCAATTAGTTTGCAGTACGGCGCTGGATGGCATGCATCCAGATAATCGAATATGGGTCAGCTTCTAAAGTGGTATGGGGTCGATCGGAGAGGGAAGAGGGAAGAGAGAGAGAGAGAGGGAGGGAGAGCGAGTTTCCCGTATGTTGCACGTGCGACCGGGTCAACTCCGTTGCGCTCCTGGCATGTCCGATGCGCATAAAACCACGTGGCACGAATCGAGAACCGCTGCCTTAGAATTCTCGCCCGCGATAATCGATTGATCGATCGTTCCCCCTCCCCCACTTTCCTCTCCGATCTGCAATCGCAATTGATCGATGCACCGGTCAGTCCGATCCGACCCGCCCCGTCTTTGGGTGCAGTGATAGAGCTTTAAAGTTTTCCGCCGTATATGCATGTCTGCGGGGTCTCTCGGGATTGCGAGCGTACGAGATATACGGAAAAGAAAATTGCGATATCTCTCGAAATCCAACGCGCGTTGTACTTGTAGTGACAACCGCTCTCGTGTGTTGGCGATAATAATTTAAAACAGTTAAGCTTGAATACCGAGTTTGAAAAAATATCTGACAGTTTAGAAATGCGATAGAGTAACTGATTGTAATTCTTTGTATTTTTGCTTAACCGTAATTGAAATTTTACATAATTATTTTCTTTTTTTTACAGAATCCGAAGCCAGCTGGGAGGAATGGTGGACCTACGATGGTATTTCCGGTGAGTGATTTTTCCTCCTTTTTATCTATAAATTAAATTTTACAAAACTTGATGAAAAAATGAAGCTGTTGTGTCAAAATGCTCGACGTCTGTTAAAAATCCCGTTATTTAGTGCGCGAATTACTAATTACCGTTATTATGACTATTTAAATGGCCGTTCGCGTTACTTATTTTCGTCGAAAGAGAGAGAGAGAGAGAGAAAGACAGTTTGCTGAAACCGCGAAATTTTTTCACTTCTCTGACGCTTTTATGCGTCGCACGTAATTTTCGCGTTTTTCCCTTTTTTTGGATATTTCCGACTGTCACGCGGCGTGATAGACAAAGTAGGAAACTTAACCGGCTCGTTGCGCCAAGTTTGTTCATCTCGGGCAAAATTCTCGTAACTTTACTACCGAACAATCTAACGGGACGTTAATAGCAAAATTAATGTTATCCCAAGAACGTGGCGTGCAAAGTATATATTACATACTTAAAATTAATTGTCTAATATGATATCTACAAACACACGTAAACTAATCTGTCACGCGCGTCAAATCTCTACATTTCCGTGCGATTTAATTACGATTAAGATCTAGTTTGCCAAAAATTGCTCGATAAAACCGCGGGACGCAAATGTGTCATTCGCGATGTGATTATTATCAAATTCCTGAAAGAGAACAGAGGATATAAGGCGTTTCGCGCGAGAGCTCAGCTGGTCGTGCAGCTTCCTAATTTTCTTAATTTTAAGTTACGAGGCCATCGAGTGCCTCCGGGCACCGGTGAATTTTTTAATCTCAGCGCTCTCTTCTCTTTCTCTCTCTCTCTCTTTTTCCCTCACCGTCGTAGTTTTTATTAAAAATAAGGCGAGCGCCGATAAGACCGCGCCGGGTCTTGAGTTTAGTGTTGTTCCGCCCCATGCGGGCCAGCTGTCACACGAAAAAACAATGCCGTATACTCGGGCGTTGAGACGTTCGCATAAAACGCCAAAAATTTTGCTTCCTCCTCCCCCTTCTCCCCCACCGTCACCGTAGATCGTCGTTGGGCTCGCCCATTTCCGCGTTTTCTCTCCCCCTTCCCCCTTTTCCTGTCGCGCGAACCCTACGAATTTCTCGTCGGCCCGTTGACATCGGAGAGGAAGTTGTTGATCCCATTTCGGAATTTACGAGCGCCACAGAATTTCGCTATCGATTAGCTCGAGTGCCGCAACAAAATTAAGTTTGTCCTGCCAAGTGCCAGTAATATCGTTATCACAAATGATATTCTTGCAACGGCAAACACGAAACTTGTCACGTTGTTTTTTTTTCTACTGTTGTTACTTGGCTTCTGTGTGTAATGTGGAAGTGTGTTGAAAAAAGGAAGTTACCCGAGGGGGACGTGATAATATCGCTTTAATGAAATGGGAGAATAAGTATTAAGTTCAAGTGCTATCTCAATGATTATGATCAATCTAAGTTATAATTTATTCTAATCTTTATAATTCATTATTAAGTATATAAAATGTTGGGTTTATATATATAATTATATTATTAAGATTATTTTACAAACAATTGAATCGCGTCACGCAGGACGGGAGAGTTTTTTAATCGAGATTATCCGCACTTTAAGCACACCCGGTACGCGCGGTATCGGTTGACTGACTTATTACCGTGATCGGTAGCGGATACGAGTCGATTTTTAGAGTTCACGGATGTCTTATATTGCGGGCAGATGGGCTTCTCGTTTTACAACCAATAAGCGCACGCCCTCGGTCGCGCACTTTGAACTGTCGTTACGTACTTTGCTTTCTTCGAATTTATACAGGGCTTCTCCCCGTGGGTTTATCTCGCCCTCTTTCGTCTACGAAATCTTTTGACAAATTTGGAGGCAAAGGTTTTCCCTAGCGAAAATTTTATTACTTGCCGCTTTTTCGCCAAACTTTTTTTTAGCGCGTTTGACACTGTAGTATTTCCTCAGAAAATTTTTAGCTGAAAATATACTGTCAAAGAGAAATATTCTTGAATTTAACTGGGAAACGGAGATTTCGTTACCTATGCGCATCCCCGGAATTTAATTTGCCAGACGCATGTAACAGATCTCCAAAATTTTATCTTAAAAAAATCAACTGCGATTTGAAGACAATTTAAAAATTTCACATGACTTTTTAAACAATTTCAATAGATTTCTTTAGTGCCGTTACATGGTTTACTGTGAGCCGCAGTAGAGTGGAAGGCTGCCAATTTCATAAAGTATGCGCGAGCGCAGCGTACATGAGCAATTGCATTTGCGCGTATATTTACGCGGTAGCGGAATAATCTGGTTACGTTGCAACGCAGATTGCGCGACGTGCAAGTTGAGCACTTATGCTTTTTTCGACCTCAAAATGCACCGTCGCGGCACAATCATGTTTACTTATAGAGAAACTCTGATTTTATGAGCGATGCTGTGGTACATGATACATCTTTGATTTCGCCCCGAGGGCGCTCGGGCAAACTACCGCGGTGTGGCTGAACTTTGTTTTATATTATAAATGTGAGATGAAAAAAAAGTTTTTAGATATATTGCTTCGATTATATTCGCCAACGTAACATTCGCGTGTTCCAGAGACTTATCGCTTCTTTTCTCAACTATAAATACCGGAGAGATAGGATGTAAAAATAGCTGGCTTAAAATAGCGATTTATTTCGTAAAATCGCATTTTTAATTTTATAATTTTATAATTTTATTTATACAAAACATTTTTAATGTAAAAGTGTAAGCAAAATTCAATTTTTCTCACTTATTATGCGAGGATAAAACGTTATTTTATTACGACAATGCATTCAAGCTGTGCGTACACGTATCGATTTTAAAAGATTAAACACAGTTACCACGTATACGCTCACACACACTCACGCACACAGCTCGGCGGCAGATTCCATAACGCGGGAATACTCGTGGTTGCGGAAATAGGTCGCTGGGATTATTAGGGTCGAGAATTGCCGCGGTGTCAAAGTGAATCATCGTACGAATAAAAACGCGCACGGCGAGAGATGGCTTGCGAGAAAATCTTGGCGAATGCAAAACTTTTCCACGACGACGACGACGACGACGACGGGATTAAGCTCGGGTTCTCCTTTGCTCCTCGCCGTGCAACTGGTAGCATTGGCAGGATACTGCCACTCTCGGCGAACAGTTTCTTAAGCTCGTCGAAAGGGGCAGATACGCGAGGCTGAAGATGAAATTTCCCCGGTACGGCGAGAATACGTCTTTCCGGTTAAAGATGCTAAAAATGTAACGCGTTTCCCGAAGAATTGTATATTACGAGCCCACGCGTTGCGATTCTTAAATTCAGATACGATAGATATACGAAAATGATGCGTCTGTACGTGATAATGAAAACGTGAACATTTATTCAAGATATTTTATGAAAAATAAATTTTTTTTTTATTTTGATAATATCAAAGTTAATATTTTGATATTTTTTTTTTATCATCTTTAGAGTACGCTTTATAAAAGATGAACATATATATATTGATAATATAGTCGAGAACGCGAAAGAATGGTAGCTTGACGAAATGAAAAATTTTAGTGAATTGAGAAAAGAAACGGCGGTTTTCTTGGCGGAAATTGTGAACAGTCTGTTTCCTTTTTGTCATCCAAATATTTACTCGAATGAATGGCCTTTTCAAACTCTCGGCGTTCTCGGGCCGGGTTTGCCTGTTAAGTTTTGGGTAGCAACTGAGAGCGCCCAACTACCCGGATATTTGCACATCCGCGTTAAATCACTAACACTAATGTATTTATGAGGGAGAAGTTAGACGAACCTCCATGCAATACGATAATTGAAATTACCGCGCAAACCAGTTTACCAACGGGAATTGCGGGCTCCTACGTTCTAAATATTCGAAAGCCTTGCGATATTTGTACAGCTATATGTGTAGAGGATGTTTGCTAGTCGATGGGACAACGGGAATATAAGTAATTGCTCTCTCTCTTTTGCCGCGGACTAAGTCACCTTAACTCTAAATGCACTTTTCTCGTAGTGAATTTTAATCAAACACTCGTCGAGTTTTTCTGGACAAGTGAATCCATAAAAAAATATCAATCGTAATTATTTGCGACTTTTACGACTTTTCTTTCTCATGATATAAGAACGATAGAAGACGCAAATTTTCTTTTTAATATATTTCTTTTTGCTTTCAATTTTTATAGTTTGACACGAAAGGATTAGAAATTCTCGGAGCCTAACGATCGGTAGAGATCCTTATCCAAATTGCGGAGTTGTCCGCTGTTCAACAAGCATGAAATGGCCGAACTCGACGTTTGGATCCAAACGTGAACAAGGTGGACGGAAATATCGAGATACGAAAGCAAGCAGCGAGGCAATTTTACAAATGGTTGCACGAATACTGAATGTCCTCTAACAGCAGAACAGAGAACGCTACGTGGCTTTATATAACTAAAAGAAATATGCAAAACAGACGCGAAATTAAATCATTTTTGAGTTATCTTCTTCTCTCTCTCTCTCTCTCTCTATTAAAGATTGAAGAAATTATTAATATATTTGCAAATTATTTCGATACGACGAAATAGTTCCTGAAGTCAAATTTTCTCTTTGATGAAATTTAAATAAAAGACCGTTGTAGCTTTTTTTATTATTAATCCTTAACTTTTTATGTTAAGCGCGCTTAATATAAAAAAATGAAAGTGTTAAAATTTTAATATTTGATGATTTTATAAGCATTGCGGCTTTGATAGTAAAATTAGCGATATATATTTTTAGTTTGCTCCGTATCGGAAAAAGTGGATGTTTCTTGGGATACACTGTATATGTACAATGCACAAATCTTTGATAAGACTAACATCTCTGTGAATATTTAATACCAACTTTTGAAATATTCACCATGTGTCCTGCAGATCATTCTGTAGGTCGTACCTTTCGTACCGCACATGAATATTTCGCGACACTATCTTTAGAAAGTTAAACGAATGTAACGTGTGTGCCCTCTCTTACATTATGTACTAAATCTGGGAATTTCTGGTATATATATATATACAAGATATTAAAAATATATTTAAGAATCACTGGATGAATTCTGTCAGTTCAGTGTTCAGATGTATTAAATATTCTCAGCGTGTTCAGTGTTCAGATGTATTAAATATTATCAGCGCGTGTTATATATAAATTTAACGTCTTATTTAAATATAATTCCCTTCATAATTCAAGGAACACTGAGAGAATTTCAAAATATTATTTGTCGCTCCAATTCTTTTGCACGATTTTGTTACGAATGTCTATATTCAAATCGGTATACGATGATATAATTCAACAATAATTTGTGTTCTTGTAATAGCGCGAGATTTATGCGATAGTATGAGAAGTTTACGCGGTTTAGCTATATCGGGTGAACACAGCTGCTTAGACACTAAAGGCTGCTAGCCTCTGTGGTAAGCAAGTCGATCATTCGGTCAATCAAAGTTTGCCTGAAAGCCCGAAACTATTCGACCAGCCAGATTACCAAGCGTATACGTGTTCAGGCAACGGGATGGCTACTCGCGTGCGTAAATCCGGATTCCTATTTGCCGTCGAGTATACCGTCGTAATCAAAATCGTCTCGCACCTACATATGCAAGAGCTCACTTTCTCGCACGCCACTTGGTCCCGAGGGAATGCATCGCGTCCATTATTCCACGAATAGATGAAGAGATGGGTTCCACGAGTACAAAAGTTTATCAAATCTTTACATCTAATCTTTAGATTTCCGTTACTTGCTGTTGTTGAGAAAAGCGTTGTATATTTATAATCGAGCCAATTTCTTATATAATATTAAACATCCAATACAATTTATTTTTTAGATGTTAATGAAAAAAATTCAGAATTGCATATTGCGATACGCTCGCTTTAAATGACACGTCTATCACTGAGATCGCGCAAATCTGATCTTTCTTTCTCTCTATGAAAAATACAGTGGAAACTAGGTTACACAATATTCACTTCTGAGATGGAAGCGATGCTAGCCCGATAAAAGTAGTGTTTATTTGTAAAATGACATTAGGTCGCACCATAACTGCACTCTTGTGCTATTTTGATATTTTTCACGAGACTAGACTAAAAAAAAAAAATTAACTTTTATCGAAAAGGAATGAATAACACTTCATGAAAAGTGATACAATTGATAATTGATTGTTTTGGGATTTTTATAAATGCCGTTGTTCCTCTGTGAGATAACACAGATATTGGTAAAGAGATCTCGATAAAGAGATTCATCGAGAATGTAATTGATTTCCCGCCGGGAATATTATTTCTGTTCGCGATATACAACGCTATTTGTATGGCGAGTATTTAGCCATACGGATAGCCTGTCATTAATGCAGGTATAAAATGGATCGCGCTTTTCGACGGTGCGAGCGTAACGACGTCATAAAAATTTTCGCAGGTTTGAAGATTTATACGAGCCTTTTTGACCCGTTCTGCCATTTTTGCGCAAAATGATGCATTGATCTCTCCCGTGATGATCCCCCTTCCCTTTCATCGCCCGCGATATGTCGAGCCGTAGCGTTTGCGTCAGGGTCAACGAAATTTTCATCGTGATCAATGGGTCTGGGTCGGGTTAGGGCGACTACGAATTAGAGCGACACCTTGCAATGCGGGTCAAAGGTCAATCTATATACATAAATCGACACATTTTTCTCACACGCTTTTTGCGGGGAATATTTTTCCCATCTTTATCTGTCCGAAATTATTCCTATCCGTCACAAATATACTGCAAATTTTAGAAATTACAGGATTTATATAACTCTGTTTTTAGCCCATATGTAAGCGATGTACCGGATAGCAATCGAGTAAAATATTCGAAGCCGGACTTTGCGTCTGACAGATTTTACATGCGTAAGAACACTAATGAAATCCTGCGGTTCGCGTGGCGATCGCATATGCTCCTCAGTCTGGCCGGAGAGAGAATTTCTCGGAATTTCACTAATTTGCGAAATGTCATGGAATTTGGCCACGTCATCATACCGCACGTGTCCGATATCTGGTCGACTAGTTGCCGAAGGTAGTATGTAAGCTCATGCATGTAAGCTTTTGATGGTCAGAATACCGGGGTTCGAACGAAAGTGTTAATTATAATATATTTAAAACTACGTAGCATTTATTTCTTTAAATTGATATACAAACTCCTCTATAATTCTCTTTAGTATATTTATAAAAATATATTAAAAGTTTCTCTACGTATAATTTCCATCTACGAGAGAGAGAGAGAGAGAGAAGAGATTTGATTAAAATTATCATCTCTTAAATAATGCAATAAATCAACTTTGTTTAGAATTTTTATTACAGAAGTGCTTTAGCGATTATCATATAATGGAACGCGATTGAGAAAACATGTTTCATACGCTTCGATTCACACGCTCGATTATGTTCGAGAGGAAGTTCTGGGCACGGATTAAATCGTCGCTGTCGCTGTCGCGCGCGAATTTTGGCGCGAGAACTCAAGTCTCGGATAATTAACAAGCCGAATCGGAAACTTCTAATGGCTTCCATTTCTGGCTGTACTCGGCGGGATTAACGAAACGGGTCTACGCACGCAGAAACTTGGAACGAAACGATGGTCGGCACGTTGTACATTCGTTTCGCGTCGTATAGAGAAGTTTGCACGAAGATTTCGAATTTAAGCGCGAATGCATGGGCGAAATTCTTGCATCGTTGCATTTAGATTCAACAGAATCGAACATTCGATGTCGCGAGTTAGTCGAACTTGAATCAAATTTTACGAAAGCCGAACACACGGGAGACAATACAAGGAGCTACCTCGACTTTCCGAATTAAGTGAAAACGTACGCGATTAGTCAGACGCAAATGACACTTCATCTCTTATCACAATTTTCCGGCGACGAATTTAATCGAAATAATATTTCGGCGAAGAGAGAGAGGAAATTGCGGAAATAGAAATTGATATAAAATGACTTATGTTATATGTATACAGAATGTCCTATCGACATTAATCATGTAATAGAAAGCAATAATCGAGATGGCAATTTAATCCAAATAAAATTTCGCGTAAAAAGAACATAACCAAATGGATTCAAAATTATTAATATTACTTATATCCATAGCACCCTACAACACGTGGCCTAAATCGCATAATCAGGAGAATCAATTGTTCACATCCACATATTTTTCGCACTTAATTTAATATAAAAACGATATTCCGTTGTCGTAAGAAATCTAAACGTACGCTATTTCGATGATTAAATCGTGACCTAAGAGAAGAATAACATTTTCCGGTTTGCTGCGCTATTTCTTGCGATGTGTGTCATCGTTGCTTTCGCTCGAAAGTGAAACAGATCGGCGCATAACGCGGCGTCGAATGAATATTCCAGATGGTAGAGACTCTCTTGGCGAGAGAGATACGGCGGACCGAGCAGCAGCAGCAGCAGCCGATGGAACAGCACACAATACGATCCCGCGGCTTTTGCGACCCGTGAGGGGTGGCGGGAAGAAGGGGGATGAATGGGGCTCTTACCGCGTATATTTTTTCGCGTGTGCGTTTCGCGCGCGATTTGCCGCCGCAGGACGTCGTGGAGAGAAAGAGCGGCCGGAATTAAAGAAGTGGAATAAACATGCAAATGCTGGCCACTTTCCATCTTTATCACTTCGCGCTGAATGCGAGTGCACCGACTTAACTGCGCTCACACCGGCGACGAGATGGAAAAAAACACGGCAGAAAGGGGAGGGAGAGATTTTCTTTTCTTTCACGTTGCGTCTATTCTTTAAAATGCTACGCGGTCACGAATAGCGAGTAAATTGGATGCTGTGGCGGAATTATTAAAGAATTTATCTTTAAAAATCCGCGTCTTTAATGTATATTTTTAGAAAAAAATTACGCGTTCAAATAATCTGGTCGATTCGATAAAGTAAGAGGAGAAAATCAGATAAGGTAAAAAGAGAGAAAGATAGCTGCATATTTTTTTTTTTTTTTTAGAGAAATGTAAAGTCCTTCCTTCTTTCTTTTTTTTTTCTCATTGTCCTTTAAATACAGATTTAAAGGAGCCTTTTGAAAGTAAATTTTTCGACAGACGATTCTTCATATCGATCGATACAATACGATTAGAAGCGTGCTCTCAGAATGGCTCGAAGTAAATTTGTCACATCGCACTCTCGGTGAAACGTATTTTCTAGGAAGCCAGATTGCGAGGTAGTAGAGGATAACGCGCGGATAAAGCCGACGTATGCGCTATCAATCACGTTGCCGCTGGTTGCCGTTGTACATCACTCTTTGCGATGAGTAGTCACTCGCAGGCGACACAATCGTGTCGTTATCGCGTTACACGCTGCCATTGTGATTTACGCTCGATATCGCATCTTGACAAGTTTTTTTTTTTTCCAAAACAAGTTTGTCGCTTGTAAAATATCTATAGAGTGTTCGACATAGCTTTTCTTGCATTCTATTTACGTACGGATTCTTTAACAAAGATAAAGTAGTCAATCTGATGTAATTTCATTTGAATTACATCAACTTGATGTAATTTTAAATTGCAATTATAAAGGACGAGATCTTATTATGCGCGACTTATTATGCATTCATGCAATTTAACATTCGCCAAGCGAAATATGAACCGGAGCCGGGAAATATTAGCGAATGTGGTATTCATGATGCGACGGTCGGCGATATAAAACCATACATTGTTCGTGCGTTTAAGGCTATCCCAGTCTACTTTAGCAGTGTGAAAAATTGATAATTTTTAAGAATTTTTTTTTAAGAACATTAGAAATTAATTTTTTTGGAAAAAAAGAGAAAGAAAGCTGCATTTTTTTTTTTTTTTTTTAGAGAAATGTAAAGTCCTTCCTTCTTTCTTTTTTTTTTCTCATTGTCCTTTAAATACAGATTTAAAGGAGCCTTTTGAAAGTAAATTTTTCGACAGACGATTCTTCATATCGATCGATACAATACGATTAGAAGCGTGCTCTCAGAATGGCTCGAAGTAAATTTGTCACATCGCACTCTCGGTGAAACGTATTTTCTAGGAAGCCAGATTGCGAGGTAGTAGAGGATAACGCGCGGATAAAGCCGACGTATGCGCTATCAATCACGTTGCCGCTGGTTGCCGTTGTACATCACTCTTTGCGATGAGTAGTCACTCGCAGGCGACACAATCGTGTCGTTATCGCGTTACACGCTGCCATTGTGATTTACGCTCGATATCGCATCTTGACAAGTTTTTTTTTTTTCCAAAACAAGTTTGTCGCTTGTAAAATATCTATAGAGTGTTCGACATAGCTTTTCTTGCATTCTATTTACGTACGGATTCTTTAACAAAGATAAAGTAGTCAATCTGATGTAATTTCATTTGAATTACATCAACTTGATGTAATTTTAAATTGCAATTATAAAGGACGAGATCTTATTATGCGCGACTTATTATGCATTCATGCAATTTAACATTCGCCAAGCGAAATATGAACCGGAGCCGGGAAATATTAGCGAATGTGGTATTCATGATGCGACGGTCGGCGATATAAAACCATACATTGTTCGTGCGTTTAAGGCTATCCCAGTCTACTTTAGCAGTGTGAAAAATTGATAATTTTTAAGAATTTTTTTTTAAGAACATTAGAAATTAATTTTTTTGGCGTTTTTATTGATGTTTAAACAGTATGTCAGTATTTTTAAATCTTGGATATTCCTTCGGATACTTTTTTTTAGTTCACACAAGTCTCTACGCGTAGCGTGTTCGAAAATGAAGGATGGTGGATGCTTTTTGTGTAATTGTCTGAAATGAATAAACTTAATCTGGTTTTATTCCGTAGGATATTTATGGGATATTAAACCTAATTTTATTAGAGAAAATTTAAGAATAACAAAGTAATGTCATTTTAAAATTAAATGTTTCAATTTTACTGAAATTTATTCATTTCTTGAAGATCAGAAAAATATTAACTTTAATTTAGATTTAGTATCCCCGAGAAATGTACTCTTTTATTTAAAAAATTGAAATTATTCGTCATACTAACTTTGAAAACAATGTTTTGAGAAAAACACGTTTAAAGTTTTGCAGGCTTATTTAAAGACCCATCCCCTATCCTATCCACAGTCGTAACTTCGTTAATATCCCGAATTTTTAAATAAAATTTGAAAGATATTTTTCAGACGCTATACTTTCAGAAAATGTAAAAAAATCAGTTTTTTTTACTCTCTAAAGAGAAGGGACACTTAATTAACACATACACACTCTCCCTCCCTCTCTCTCTCTCTCTTTTTCTCTCTCTCTCTTGACGGCAAATATTCGACAACATTGTTGACTAAATTCGCGAGCGAATTCATAGGTTGTAGCATAAAGCCATCAGAGGATGTTTTTCAGAATTTCGGTTTTTCGTTGGTCTGTTAGTGTTATCCGAAAATTATGTGCGAAAATATTCTTTGCGTGCGGTAGACAGCTCGCTCTAGTTTGGATAGCTGGAGGAAGAAGAGCAAAGAGAGAGAGAGAGAGAGAGATAGCGTAAGCCGGAGAGGAGCAGCAGAAGGGCCGCACAGAGATTAAACGAAATTATTTAAATGCCGTAATTTAACATCCCGACTACCGGCGACCGGACTTGCTTCGCAGGTGTTGAACATGCATGTATGCATAGAATATGTTTCCGGAAAACCGGACTCTCTCCGCTTCGCTCCGCATCGGGTCTGGTCTGGTCCGGCCCGGTCGGCTGGTAGACCGGATGGTCGGCTGACTGTGGAGTGTGCGTGCATACATTATTATAGCGGGTGTGTGCCCGACCGGAGAGAGCGACAAGAGCGTGGATTTCAAACAAGCGGGTCCCTCATGCGCTCTTTCGTTATACGGTGTACGTATCTGTTTATCGTACACGCGGTCCACCTTCGCGTTTCGCCCTCTCTCTTCGTGTACAGGAAGTTCTAATTAAACAGGAAATTAACCGCGTTCGCGCTTTCACTGATATCACGCGCTCTCAGATTTAATCTCGCATACGTGTAGTATTCTCTGTCGATAAAATTTCGTGTATTTTATGTGTGTAATAATATACGTCGTGCTTTTATTTAACTTTTAAAAAAAAAACGATTGCTTTTTTCGCGCGTTTTGGCAAACCAGCTATGTATAAATTGAATCAGATTGAAATCAAAACGTGTTAGCACCTCTGTAGCTCGATGATTGCGATGCTCCGCTCGAGTTCTCACTGCGTAAAACGCGTCGGGATTCGCCGGTTATAGCATAAAAAGATGATAGGGCATGACAATAGCCAGAAATTGTAATAAAGTATACATATATACACTTTACGCGAATGTAAAAATTGTGACTTTTACAATCCGATGTTTGCCGATTTGCGAGATTTACCTTTGTCCCAGGCTCTCTCGCGAACCTGTGTTATAACGGAATTTAGACCAGCTATTAGAGAAGCGATATCGATTCAACTCGACGGTTCAAACGTAAATGGGCAGAGGCCAAACGAGTGATCGCGTGATTGATTTTGTAACTGACGTAGATAGAGCGCGCGGCTCGTAATTACCGGTACATTGATACATTACCGGTAATTACCGGCGAACACTTCTTGGCCTCCAATCGTTGATCATGTTATCACGATATTCGTCGCACAAGCGTGTTTTCAAGTTTGCAAAAAATATACGAAGAGAATTGCGAACCGCTCAAACTTAGTATCTAGAGGGTTGCCTTTTTTTACTCGATTTTGAAAGATATCCGATACAGATTTTTTTCATTCCACAAATCCCACGATGACACAAAGGTCAATTTCGCCGAATCGATTAATTAATCGCGAATATTCCGCGGCAATATGTTGAGCCAAAGGCCGTAATAAATGTCCGTGTACTGGTATTTACACCCGAGAAGCTGAAGGCAATAACGGCATCAATGGTGGAATTACTAGGCTCCCGGAAAAAAAAAAGATCCGTGAACAAACGGTCACGCGACAGGTGCTATAGCAGCTGATTGCAAAGTTTGCTTCCTCCTTCTCCGCTACCGTTTATACAGTAGCACGGATATTCAAATGAAGCCTCCAGCTCTTTCTCTCTCTCTCTCTCTATCGCGCTTTTCAAGGAATTACTTGCAATATCACTGATACGAGCAATAAAATTATGACCCCAGGGTGAAAGAGCGTTCGCGCGCGCTCGAGGGTCTGCTTTTTTTTCCGCCGATGAGATTGCCGTCTCTAACTAAATGTGTTTTCTTTTTTTTTTGTTTGCCGCGAGCTTTTTGCAATCACGCGCATAAATCCACGCGTACGTACGCGATCGTAAATTGTAAGCCGTGCGATAGGAAACTAGTAGTCGATATATCGACAAGCGATAAATAAATATGTCCTACTGGCATAGATGCAAACTAATAAATCCGCCGTGTCTCCAAGTTAACCGGCGAAATTTCGATCGATTGCGAGCCTCGTAATGAAGTCGTCTCGCCGCCGTCCTCGGCGTCGGATGAAGATGCGAGACAGACAGCTGCGTTGTTCACACGGCGTAAAAGCTTCGATTAAACTTATACGAAGAGTACCTATATAGCACGCCCGCGTTCTCGTATACCTGTAAATACGAATTAGCCGACTAATCTCAGACGGAGAAACGGAAACTTGGAAATCGATCGCGTGCGAACACCAATCCAAGTTCACCTACAGAGTCAATTGCGAGAAAGATATCTCTTCTTCAGAGAATAATAACATTACATTAGAGATTACAAGAGAAAATAATTGATATATTTGAAAATACTATTTATAAAAATAACGTATATACGTGTTCCAATATTCTCTTAATTTTGAGAGAATTGATATTTTATAAAATTTTTTTTTTTAAAAGAGGAATGATAATCGCGTGAATTTACAAATTAATATATAAAATTACTCGTAAATTTATCATCAATCGTATTCGAACGGCCCTCGGCGCCGTTGTATCATGTTACGCACTGTTTAGGATTGAACGCATTACCGGGCTACAGAAGCAATTGCCTTAGTTAATTAACGAATTTACAACTATGCATGCCCGCGGCGCGAATGCGACTCTGGCGATATCGTTATCGCGCGTTGATGCTGCGTGTTAAGCAGAGAGCTCTGTTACGGTGTTAGAATCCGCTTATAAATTGGTGTCGCGAATTATACACGTTGGTGCGCGAATGCTGCTATAATTGTTACGCGCGTATATGGAGAGCTTTAGCTGTATATTCTTTCATTTTGTTTGAAAAGGATCCATCGCGCGCGACCCGTGTAAAATGCGACGAAATTGTTTTACCTCACGCGGCAAAAACTATACACGACCGTGTTTATTCGCCACTTTGCCGCGTTGATTAGCGTAAATATGGATGGGGTGGAGCGGGGGGAGGGGGACGCAAATTTTCGCGCAAGCAAAATGACAAATTACTGAAACTGTAAACGTCATTATATTTGTACCATGGCGAAAATGGCAATTTACTCTGTTTTACCGCGGATCGGAAAACTGCAGACGTATCGAGGTTGATTTGGAAACTCAATATGTAAATTACAATTTATATTGGCCGCGGGAATGATTCTATTACACACAGTAGGTCCTTTTGAATATAATTATTTGTACGAAGAGAAAAAGAAAGAGAGAAAGCGATAATTTCCTCTTTTCATCGCTCAAAAAGAAATGACAAGAGATTTTACAAATTAAAAATGTCTTTATAAATATTTATTATATATATATCACAAATGTATTAAATACATAACATTTTATAAAATTGCGAAATTTTCGTTTTCGTTTATGAAAATGGTAATATCGGATCACATTAGCCGTCGCATATTCCATCGCGGCGCATTCTCGTTAAGATTTTGAAGCTAACTCGATTTTTTTTTTCGAGGGATTACACGTAATGGTGGATTTGCGCGGCTGCAAAAGCTGATGAAATTTTCAAGCATTTCGAACATCTGATCTGCCATAGTAGTTCAGTACACCGATGAGGGGAAACTCCCGTTCGTATTTTAGCTCGATGCATTTTGGATAAACTCGTAGTCTCCCTGGACTACAAGTGGTCCATTAGCTTAAGTGAAATATAAATGAGTATCGACTTTAAAAATAACGGAGAAGACAATTATAATCGTAAGTTCATTAGGAGATCTCGTGTTTACGGCGGTATACATTTATCGCGATATCAATCTCTCAATATACAAGATAAATTAGGATGTAAAGATACACAAAGCGAGGGACTCTGAAATTTTGATTATCTATTCGTACTTTCGCGGATTAACAATTTATCGAAACTCTCTAACTTTAAATCATCGACCCTGCGCACGATAGATTATTTATACGCATAATGGTCGTTCGAGTAAATTACTCTTTTCTGGGATAATATAGTGTCCTAAAAAATAGCAACGTGCCAAATCACACCTACAAATCGACGTGGACGTCAATGGCCATGGTAGCTTTTTAAAATCAATAACGTGGCTTTTTAATATCTCGTCGCGCGTGACAAAATATTTCACGCGGATATTTCAAATACTTTAATCGCGCCGGGATTTACGCGCCGTAAATCTCACGAACGGTGTAAAATTTAATTCATTTGCCCCGTGCCCAGTGCATTTTTCACTCTCCAGACTAAACTCGTTCTCCCGGGCCGGTCGTTAAAACCGGTTGCCATTACGACGAAACGCCAAATATCGGATGTACACGGATGTGTACGTGTACGCGAGATAATACGCCGATGCTATATTGAAATTAAATGTAATTGTGCAACGTATGTACGTGTACACGCACGTGTAACTCGTACGAGCGGCACGCGCGCGACTATGTCGTTTGCGCTGGACGTGACGTTAAAACAGCGTTACATTATTACGACGTGTAGCATTATATCCGTTTCGCGTTATCACCCCCCGAAATCCTGCTGAGCCCTTTTAATGAGCGAAGTTCAGAATGCGAAACAAAAAAATGTGACACGTGGAAACTAACGTTCGCGGCGGCGCGTTATGCATCAGCAATTAACTTTCCTGATTTTCTTCTTGCGCCGGTATCCTCGGGGTGCACTTAGCGGATGCAGCGAAAGCGGGTCGTCAACCTGGTAGCTTCAGTTTACTGGAATTCTGGTGCAGCTTCAGCATGCACTGACACTCCACTGACGCTCCAGGCGTTTGTTTACGTCGCACGTATGTCGTTTATTATCTGAGCGAAACTATGAAAGCAGTCGGCGCGTTTAACGCTGATTTCGTACAAGTTATACTGCTTGTAAACACGCGATATTTGGTTCTAATGGATCTCCCGTCGCGGAATTACAGCGTCGTTTCGTACGATATATTTCATCTTTTCTTTTTCAAAACGATTTTTTTTTTACTTCTCAATTATTAATTCTCAAAAACTAAATTATACTTGAAATTAAATAAAAAGATATTTTATTGTGAATTATATGTAACATTTTCTCGAAAAATTAATCTTTAAACATTTTTTATTTCCTGAATTGTTCGTGTCTCGACATTTTTTTATTAAAAACGAAATTTACTTCGTATTGGTCAGAGAATCTGTATACTGATTTCTCTGTATCAACGCTGTAAGCGAATAGAGAGAGAGGGAGGAATCTGTTATTCTGAATTGAAATATGCCGATCTCTTTCTGACACCGACAGATTTTGGAAACCAAAATAGAAAATAATTATTACAATATTATAATATTAGAATATTATTAATTTTTAGGATAAATAATCAAGTATCTTCTTCACGAGTAAAGAAGAATTATAAATATTAATCTTACTTGAAGATCCACATTTTGTATAGTAAACGATTTTTAAATTTCTACAAGCAAATTTCTACTAGCAATGAGAAGGATAGGAAACCGATAGGATTTGAAAGACTCAGATGCGTCATTACAGAGTTTGTCGGTTGACATGGATTAATACGGAGAGAAACGCCGAGAAATTTTCAGACCGAAAAGAGCAGCAAACCCAGACCCAGATAGCAACGAGCAAAAGGTAACAAAAGTGAAAAGTTCTAACAGTCCGTTGACGTGTCCCGACGTCGTTAACTTCGCGGTCGTGATATCTCCCGGTGTTGTTCGTCACTTTTCAACGTCGGTGGGTTTCCCCATCGACCCATCGCGACTTCACACACTTTGGCGCGCATCCCCTATCGGCTACAAATTTAGCTGCGGCACGCCAACCCTTATACCACAACGGACGGGAAAAACCATCGGCTTCTCTTCTCCCGGCTCTGAAAAAAATATTTGTTCTTTCCGATCCTTCGATCGCGAGAATGCATTGCGGTTTCTATCTTTCTCTTCAGTTATCGACGAGTCTCGATTTTAAATGGTGGTAGACTTAAAATTCTCCCATACATTCTCTTGGCCAATAAAAAGTAAAAGTTTCTTTTAACAAAAATTTGATTAAATATTTCCTTTTCTAACGTTTTGATTTTTTTTTTTTACAATTAATTCTTAGAAACTAAATTATACTTGATATTAAATAAGAAAGTACCTTTAATATTTTCTCTACACATTTTTCACATTTTTTATTTCCTAAATTATATATTCGTGTCTTTGTGACATTTTTTTTATTAAAAACAAAATTTATTTCGAATTGATTAAAGGATTTGTATACTGTTCTTCCTGTATCATGTGAACAGAGAGAGAGAAAGAGAGAAAGGGAGATCTGTTATTCTGAATTGTCGGTAGAAGAGCGGCTTAGGACGGAAGGGCGGCTTAGGGACGACGAACAGTAGGGCGCGAAGTCCAATTAAGATGTTTTTCAACAGTGAGGGGCTTTTAGTCCGCAGATATCGGCGTATCTAGGCGCCGCGTCGCCTCGGCCTACTGCGAGAGGAGAACTGAATTCATATGCATACATGAATACATTTCGCTGTTCCCCAATCAACCTATTCGTGCTCGCCCCGCCGGCGGCGAAGCTATTGTCCGCGGATTGCCGTACATCGTGGGCAGATATTTTTTGAAGGGACACACGGGGAATATCCCCATGCTAATGAACGACTATCCCATTTCTCCATTTCGCACCTCTTCTCGGATTATAATCCTCGTTAGAATCTAGAAGGGATGAACACGCGACGCGTCTAATTATGGATATCATAATTTACTTGATTGGAATTACAAGACACATGGTAGCTTTTGAATAGTCACAAACTATTCTAAACCGGAAAACTGGAGAATCTAGTGGAATTCTAATGATTAATCTAACATGCGTTTATTGAAAAACACCTTGATTGCCTGAATACTTATTTTAATTACAGAATATTTAATTTATTAGCGCTTTAAATAAACAATTTATATAAAAGATAGTTTATATAAAATATTTGATCAGAAAACCCGAGTATATATCCGCAATTAAGCGAAAAGCGAATCGGTTTCTTTTTATTAAATTATATTTAATTGTTTATAACCCAATTTTTCTCAATAAACATTTTATTGATAGTACGTGATCGATTTTATATTCAGTAGAATATGCAATTGTTAAGGGAAAAAAAGAAACTAAGACACTAATGGCACTTTGATACATTAAAGTATAATTACGTTATGTATTTTTTTCACGGCTTTCTCTTCGTCACGAAATACTCCGTCTTTGATGATATCGTTACACAGTTCGATTCGATTTGTAAGAGAGGCGATGTCGCGGCGACATTGATTAATTATACAACGGCAATTAATTTGGAAGTGATGCGACAGCTTAAACGACGTCGAAGCTGAAGCGAAGACCCCCGAGGTGATGTAATTTTCGGACAATAAGTCGTGAATTCTTAATATTTGATCCTTACGGTCCCTCTTTCATTAATCATGATGGATATAAATATCGTTTTAAAAGGTGTCATTATTAATGGCACGATCCGCTTTTAAAAAGTGTCTTCAATTCTAAAGCTGAACATTATATTAAGCAGCATCTATCTCATATGAGAATGTTGAACGATAATATTGCGTTGATCTAAAAATATTTTGCATTTAAAAAATAATGCTCCAACCGAGGATTCCACAGTTGATTCTATATTTGACTTTCTAAAGAAAAATGTTAACGGTCGTGATTTATATTTTTATCAGAAACATATCTAGAGACTACTTTGTTCGAACGGCTGACCGGTCGGCCGGTGCGAATACCCTCTTATCGTTGGTGAGAAAAAATCGCGGGAAATAGGTCGAAGGTTGCGTCCAGCAGGAAGAATAGGGGACTAATTCTTTCCGGCTTTTGTACAAACTTCTGATACGTCGAAAACGCGAATAAATCTCGTCGGAGTATATCGTTGTAAGGAGGAACTTTTTATCGATAAAATCATACTTCAAAATATATTCTTCTTTCTTGGATTTTACACGTGTGTGTGTGTGTGTGTGTGTGTGTGTGCGCGCGTGCACGTGCATTTCAAACTTCAACTTTCCGAAACTAGATTTGTAACTAAAAAAATATAAAAGAAAGTTTGTGAAAAATAAATTACAACTTGCTGTTTTTCTTTATTAAATTATTCTGTATACAGTAATAATTAAGATCTTGTAATTTTTCCAGCGCACACTTGTAGCCTAATTAATTTCATCCTATCTAATGTACATTAATCTCTCTCTTTTCTTGGGTTGATTAGATCATTTGATATTTTTTAAAACTTTTCAAGAAACTTTTCACATCCCTCCGTTTAAGCCGAATGCATACACTTTGCTCTTATTATTAAGAATTCTTATCACTTCTCTTTTGAAGAGAAGCCACGTTACGACATAAACGACTTAACGATCTGATAAAAAAGCTGGCTATAAAGAAAATAAAATCAAGCGTCCTTGAAGAAGTTCCTGAACTTATAAAGGACCTCCGGCGTCATTATATTCCTTATATCGACGACCTTTGCCGCCTTCGTGGCAAAACTCGACGGCGCCCGATGGTCGGTCGCGACACTTTTCATGTTCTCGCAGGAGTCAATAAATCTTCCGTTCGTTTGGTGGGAACGAGAAAGAGTTTTCCAAAGAGAATCGAGAACTCACCAGCAGCTCCCGGCCAAACCTCTGCGATATATTTTTTACAGCACGCTCTGGAAGAATTTTCCACTGTTTTCACCGCTGTTGAGCTCTTTTTTACTTTGCCGCGGTAGCGTAAGCTATCGACGAATCAGATTGAAAACCCGTGTTACGCCCGCGACTTAACGGAATTCTTACGTAAACTTCTCGCGAAAAGTCAGTCGCTCGGATCGTTTATTTGGTCGAGTTTACTGCGGTTTTTTAGTAGATCGCCAAATCGTGTCCGTAGAAACCGCGGCATTCTTCAACGCAATGATGATTGAAACAATGCAAAAAATTTCTATTGTACGCTATATGATTAAATGTGATGTTTACAATGTTAAAACATATAAACACGAAAAGAATTTTAAATAAGATATGTAATAATATCGAATTTTTTTCTGGTTCTTATTACAAGGCGCTAAATTTGACAAATAATTTCAGTTAAATGTTGAATATCTATTTTAAAGATGATGATCTCTTTTTTAACGTTTCCTAAAATTAATCTGTCTTAAATTTTTAATTATCCCCATTTTGATGAATTAATTAAAAGGAGCGAGAACAACTTGTTAAATTGCTTCTTCTTTCTCTTTCTCTTATTGCATTTTCAATTCAATAAATTAAATTTTTATATTTTAAATACAGTTAAAAATACTTCTATTATATTTTATATTTATTGTTAAAAGCTTCTTTTTATACACACACACATACATAGAAATTTTGCAAACATATACTATTTCTATGATTAACTTTTAAATTTATTTTCAGAGAATTATTTTAATATAATACAAAAGGTTATATTCTTTTTATGTACATACTTTTATACATTGATCGGCATTCAAACTACACGCTTCGGTGAAAGTACGAACGCACATCGGATTTATTAGAATAGTTCGCTGTATATTCAGTAGTAGCAACCGGGGGTCTTTGCTGACGCGTAAATATATATGCTAATGAATACCATGCAAATAACAGCACCCTACTTTCCCTCAACTTTTCTCTCTCCGGGACGTGCCATTAACACAGTTTTTACAAGCATTTGGTTTTCAGATCTTATACGCCGTATCTACCGCTGTAACGTCCTCGTTGTATTAAGCGAGACACTAGCTGGCGAGTTTGTGCGTCACGATTTTTCGCGAAATTTAAATGTCGCAACGAAACACACGTCTCTTTCCCGCCTCGTTTGCGTTTCCGCCCACGCGAGTTTTACAATGTTCCGAGTCGGCTGTTAAAAAAAAAAATTGCTTTACACCATTTTCCATAATACAATTCGCACCGCAAAGCAGACAATTTTATTTTGAAGCGGGTTAATACCCTGCGCTGTAATTGCATATAATATGCATTAAATAAATATATTATTTACCTCATCCCGGGGTATTTTTATGATGAATATCATGTGTCATATTACATAAATTTTTCAAAACTGTGTGAAGGAAACAAGAAAACCCAAAAATTTCTTTTGCATGTGTGTCTTCATTTATTTATTTTTTGATAATTTATTACAAAAAACATATTTAATTAAAACTTATTTATGTAATGTTAAATTTCTAAATTTTTCACACAATGTAAGTTTCTTATAAAAGTAAAATTATATAACAATATTGTTTCTTTTTTATATTATTGCATCTTTAAAATATATAAAATAAAAATATGCGAAAGTTTTAAATAATCAGTCGGTAATCGGTTTGCATTTTAAATAATTGGATCACCAGCATAGAATTGCCATTATTAGTTTTTTGTTTATTCTTGTCGCAGATTTATTATCGAAACCTACAAAACTTTCTATTTTGATCTTCGTTAATACAAAGAATCCTATCACGATTATTCGATTTTCTCGCATTTGCGGAAATCATTAAAACGCGGTTCAAAGCCGATCCGATCCTGGCATTTTTCAAACACTCTAGCCGTCGATTAATTGTTTTTATCAAGGCGACCCACTATGTAGGGGCTAATCCATCCTTGATTAATCCCGCTGCCGTTCTCGAGCGGCGTATTGCTTCTTATCGACGGAAATCTAACGGCAAGAGAAGAAATTCGACTCGACTTGGCTCAACGAGAAGAAGAAGAAGAAGATCGGGCCAAGATGGAGCGATGAGCGAGAGAGTAGATAAAAAATTGCCAGCAATTATTGCTAGCGTCCGCTAGCTTATAATTAGGTCGGTTAACGAGGATAGAGACGAGGCAGGCTCGAATACTCTTATTTTTTTCTCAAACAAGACCACTCCCTCTCTCTCTCTTTCTCTTAGAAATAATTAAAATAAGTGTTTAAGGGCTACAGCCGCATGACAATGCCGTAGAGGAAGGGGGAAAGAAATTTTGCGTTGTGGTGGGTTGGAAAACTGCTCAAATGAGGATCCGCCAGAACGGATTGCCGTGCTCCGAGGGAGAATGCGGACGAGGGGGCAAGAAGGGGGAGAAGGGAGAGGACCAGGCTACGTTGGCTTCCACACTTAATCACTTTTGCTAATTGCAGAATGATTGCTCCGCGCTTGAAGTTTCAATAATGGGGTTGTTACACCTCCCCCGTCAGGACCGCCTTCGTAGCCTCGGTTATATACCAGGGGCCAGGGGTGCCTGTGTCGGTTCATACCCCCCCTTCCACTTCCGTTCATCTTCTCCCCGCCACTTGGGCTTCCGCCTCGCCGTCGTCGAGCTCACCTCCTCAGGTTCCACGTGATAAATGCTATAATAGCCTACCTGCCCTCGGGTGATAAGAAAGTAATCATTCCATCTGCCCACCGTTATTTCATTATCCTCCCTCCCTCCCCCCTCCCCTCTCTTCCGGGCCTCTCCTAAGCTTGTTCCGGGAATGGCCACCCCTTATCCGTTGCACCGGTATCAGCAGCGAACCGCTTCTTAATGACGGCCGAGGAGGTAATTATGCAATTATACGCAAAAGTAAAATTCGCAAAGGGGAAGACAAAGCTGTGATATCCGCAAATTCAAATGCATTTCCGGCATGGGGATGAAAATTCATTAAAGCGCATGCGCTGTAGTATTACTTCACTGTATTATCGAATTATCGTGGGATATTAAAAATGCTAGGTCAAAAGTTTGAATAAAATCACGCAGTAAAATTTTGTAATATAATGTATGATAGCGGTGATGCAAATTTTCTCTGCGAATTATCGATGAACAATTACATGTTATCCCACATCTTGTAGTTTTGTAATTTGATTGAATTTTGTTTAAGGAATTAAATACACATTACATTTCTTCCTATAATATATGTCGCGTTTATGCAAAGGAGATTATATATTATATATTATATATAAGACTCTCTCTCTCTCTCTCTCTCTCTCTCTCTATATATATATATATAGGATGATTGCATAAGTTCGTGCCCGATTTTCATAGATGGCATTAAGTTA